>NC_081250.1:143875929-144085929 GCF_030490865.1 Poecile atricapillus
TGAAAAAGTAGTGAAAAATGGGTTCTTACTGGTGCCTTCCTAGCCTGTAGGAATCCTGGCTGATGCTTGTGATTGTAGTAAGGGTGAAGATTTGCATTTTCAAGTTGGCGGTTTTCCGTTTTGCTCTTCCACTTCCTACAAACTAATTTGGTGCAGTGTTAATTGTGAATCTGGAATGCAAATCAACTCACCTGCTTGTTTTTTCTTTCATTTTCAGATTTTCTAACTATGGAAGCTCTCCTGTGGAGCCACATTATGTGCTGCTGCCCCTGGGATGGGATGCAGAGAAAGGAGTGAAGAAGAGCTGTGATGTGCCACTGAAAGTTGCTTTTGTGAGGAAAGGGGCTTTCTGGCATGTCATGGGGTGCTGAAAGACATTTTACTCTGAGCAGCAAAAATCCTTATCTTTTTTTTATTTTTTTTTTATTTTTTTTTCTTCCAGGACAACAGATGCTATTTCCTGTTAGAGATGCTTTATATGCAAATCAAAGTGGTACAACAAGAAAAAAGTCCTGAAAGCAATCACACCGATAAACTCAGCCCACTGGGGAATTCCTGCTTATCATTTATCTTTTCTTTTTTTCAGTTCTGTGCAAGATACTTCTTTGCCTGTGCTTTCTTACAGTCTTTAATGTTTGTCCTGCCAGACCTCTTGCTTATGGACTACAGTGCTTGCATTTTGCAGGGCTCTATGTCAGTCTGCACAAACAAAAGGCAGTAAGTGCTGGAAATTGGGGTTAACAGTCCCTGTGTTTCAGCTTGATCTTGCATTGATCTGGTGCTTTCTGAAGTTCAGCCAGACATGAGCCTCATACTACAGATTGCCATGTGCCTGTTTTGATGATCTACTTGGAAAGGTGATCCCAGAAACCTCAGGAATGAAAAAAAAGGACAGATAAAAAGCAAAAATAAGCCAGCAAAAAATTTACCTAGTAACTTAAACAGGAGCAGGATTTGACCTGAGGCACCTCAAGAGATGGTGTGGGCAGCACTGCACTAATGCAGTAACACGAGTTGATCACCTCATTGCTCCAGCAGAGCAAACTCACATGGAATCATAGACTGGTTTGGGTGGGAAGGGACCTTAAAGATCATCTAGTTGAACTCCCTTGCCATGGGCAGGGACACCTTCTATCAGACCAGGTTGCTCAGGGCCCCTTCCAACCTGGCCTTGAACACTTGCAGGGCTTGGGCATCCACAATTCCCCTGGGCATCTGCTCAGCCTGTGCCCTGCTGGTGTCCCTATAAGAGGATGGAGCTGATCAAAGCCTTTATTTCACCAGGCTGCCACCCTGCTGATGTTACAACAGGCTGGGAGGGTGAAAAAAAGACTCAGAAACAGAAAAGGACATGTCAGAGAGCTGCAGAACAGCATTGCCAAAGAACATTCTTGTGCGTGTCCGGAGATAGCTGCTGCAGCCCATGATTGTTGAATCATGCTGTGGTTGTTCTGGCCTTTGTGTGGTAACTGTGATAATCATTGTGTGGTGTTGGCCTTTACTATTTGCTTTTTTTCCTTAAATGTAAAATTAACAGTCACATTGGCACTGGTGAGGCAGCAAGCCTGGTGCAGCTTTTATCTATCCTGAACCTCGGAACAAAGGAGGGGAAGAAAATGGCTTGACCAGTTTGGCGGCCGTGCACGTAACGGTCCCAGAGTTCAAAGCAAAGGGCACAACAGTCAGATACCCAAACCCGCCTGGGCTTTGGCTGATAAGTCACGTTTCAAAGTAAAAGACAATCCTGTAGGGGCTCTGCTGAGTGCCTAAAGGCTCCAGTGCTGAGGCTTCTTTAAAAGGGGATTTCATAAGGAGTAATATGAACAGAAATGGTTCTTTTGTGGTTTTACACATTCCAGGCATGCCAGGACTGTTCCTGTCAAGGATGGGCAGTCTGGGGTTTGGGGTTCTTTTTTTTCTTTTTTTTTTTTTTTTTCCCAAATATTTGCCACAAACTGGCAGCTGAAATGGTGAAAAATAAATGAGAGTTGCAAAATCATTACAGTAGCAGTAATGGAAACTGTGAGGCTTATACTTAAACTGGCTGTGGGGTTCACTCCATCTTCTGCACTGCTGTGCTGTGAGGATTGCTGCTTTTACCTGCTATGCCCACTTCAGGATGGATGGTTTGAAAGCAGAGTTTTAACTGTTGGTTACCCAGGACCTCAAAAAACAGTGCTTTTGGCTTTTTAAGAAGCAATAACTTTTCAGCAGAACCACTGTTAAGTCTGAATTCCTTCAGTGTCAGTGCAGTTATGTGGCCATACAGCATCTTTACATGATGATTTCTGCAGGTTTGTGTGTACAGAAATGGGGCCCAGTGGTTCCTGCTCCAGGTCCACTTCTGTTTCACACAGGCTGTGCCCGTTTGGATTGCACCCGTATACATTAACAGAGTTTTAATTGATGTAAATGTTCCAGCGCACAAGGTTGCAGTGCCTGAAATCTTAAAGAGCATCCTCTCATTCTGCCTCAAAACAGTCTGAAGTTTCATGTGCAATAAAACACTAGATGGTTTGTGTAGACCTGCCCTGTTAGATGAGTGTCTAATTCATAAGCCTACATGTGCTGTTCTTCTCCACATGGATGCTGCTCCTGTCTCCATAGTTCTGTGTCTGGTGCTGGACCTCATGGACAGCTGGGAAAGCCACAGCCAGAGGTGTTACTGCTGGCACCTCACAAAAAGTATGGCTGTAACAATGTGCAATAAGTGTGGGCCTCAGCCCCCTGAGACACCCTACATGAACACTCAGTGCCTTTATTAGCAGCACACACTGACCACAGCCAGCTGAGCACCTTCATGAGTGGGAGCTGCACCTTTACCTGCTCTGCAGGTGAGACTAATCCCTCTGTGGGGGGAGCAGAAAATGGAACCAGGCTCATTCCAGCAGAGTCTGAGCCACAGGACAATAGATATCCATCCTGAGAATTTGTTTTCAGACCAGATTTGACCAGAGCACAAATGCAGACAGAGGGTGAGAAAGCATCTCTGAAAGTGGCAATAAAAGAGATCCTGTTGGAATGAACCTTCTGGACTGTTTTTATTAAATGTGAATATGGTTACTTAGTGGTGACCAGGAGCTGGAGTGGATTTAGAGATGGTTCCTGACCTCCCCCCTGCCCCCATCCTCCAAAGCAGGCTGGCGTTACAGGGAAGTCTCAGGGCTGTTGCTTGGGCTGCTGTGGGTCTATGGGTGGAGGAACTTAATCACCAAGATTGACATCAAATGCTGCGCTTACAAGATAGAAAGAAGAAGTGTTTGTGTTAATTCTGTACTCAACCTAAATACTTTTCATCTTGGAGGATTCTGGTCTTCTAACCTTCTGGACTGCTGCCATTTTGAGTTTGTTTCCTTAAAAAAGGAAAAAAAAAGATTTTTTTTTTCCTTCCCCCATTAGTGCTACCAGCCACAAAATTTTGGAAACAAAAAGTCAGAAGGAGGTATTCAGCAGTGAGTTGTCTTTTTACTAGGCCGGTCTCTCAGGAGTTGGTTTTGAGCTGGATTTTGTTCTGTCCACTCAAGGTCTCTGCTGTGGAAATATTTATTGCTGTGAAACTGTAGCAAGCTTTGTAAGTGGCAGGAAAAACTACTTCTGTAACCAAACAAATGTGCTTTCCCTACAAGTCACACAGGTGTACATTTGGAATTTTTTTGTTTTGTTTTGTACCAAAATAATTTTTCCACTGTGTTATCTGGAATGGGAAAATGAGGAGACCTTGAGTTGCATTTTAATATAGATTTCATCCATTTAATCACAGAAGGGTACATAGAGATTCTCTGTTATTCTTGTTTTTCTGTGTATTTGCTTAGTGTTTTGTGCCTCAGAATCTCTGTTTTCCCTCTTTTTTATGGTTTGAGAGTTTAGATAGAGAAGGCAAAACTGCTTCAAAGTTTTAATGTCCTTGGGAAGGCTACAAGAGCTATGCAGTGGTGAAGAGATGTAGGCAGCCTGTAGAAGAGCCAGTTTTTGACAGCATGGGAAGTGGTTAGCGCCTCATTGGACATCCTCACATCAAAGCTGGACAGTGGGCTGCTTGAGATACTCTCTTTGAACCACAAATTGCTGGGCTTTGGGCAGAAATCACTGTATGAAATTCTGTGGTCTTATTAGGCAGGCGGACAGACAAAATAATTTTGCTGGTTTCTCTCAGCTCTTAGAATTTATGAATCACATAGTCACAGTGTTCTGGGGGGGTTTTTCAATTTCCATGAAAAGTTTGCCTTGGTAGCATGCAGACAACAAAACCCATCTGTTTTCTTGTCCTTTCATCATGCTGTGTTGCTTTCGAATTGTTCCAGAATGGGGATGAAATTTGGCTTGTTATTTAAATTTCAGTATGGGTGGCCAGAGCAACTCTACCTTGGTTATTATGGGCCTCCTGTGAGCACAGGAATGGATGGTGCCTTATGGCAGCCCTGATTTAACAAACACCTGAGGACCATCGCTGCAGCATAGCCCATGGGAATTGTGTGCCATGGGATCCTGCAGCATGGCAGTGTCTGGGAATATCTCCTCACACTCTTTTGTAGCAAGGATGTCATCAGCCCTGGTAGGCTGGTGTCTGATTAAATAGTGCAGCGTGGAGAAAAACCAACCCCACGCTCATTTGTGGCAGCTGATTGTGTGTAGTTGGGAACAGTGAATTCAGGTTCTGTCTGAAGTGTGTGTGAGCCCATCTGGGGAGCACAGTGTCAGGGAGAGTCCATGGGACCCTTGTGTGTAATCATGTGAAAGTGAGCTCATGATTGAGCTGAGACAGAAAGGAACCGTGCAGCTCTGGAGAGCAAGCAGGAGCAGGGATGTGACTTGTGATTTTGTCCTTTTAAAGGGGGACATGCTGCCTGATGTCTGTATTGAAGAAAGGAGGGGAAGAATTCAGGAAGAATTCATGGAAAGCCAGAGATGACTTTGGTTTGCTTTGACTCCAGGCTTTAGGAGTGCAGTGTATTTGGTTAACTGGGATGAAGGCTGGCAAGGGGGTGACTTGATTGCCACATCTAGGGGAAGAAAGTTTTGATCAGCAGGTCTGGGGTAAGGAGGAACTCTTAGAATTTCTGTGTCCTTTTCCAGATTTTAGAGGAAATGTCTCTCTAGCATTGCAGGTTTAGTCTAAAATATTTGGCTTATTATGTGGAGGTCTTGGGTGACTTACATGCAGTGTGTGAAGGCAGGATGGATTATTTGGGTTTTTTCTGCCTTTATGCTCAGAGCTCTGGTACTCTTCAGCACCTTCTTCCCTCAAAGAAGGGAAGCACTTTCTACCCCTCCCTGGGGTAGGGAGGTTCTGCCACAATACTGGGCATAGGATAAACTGTCAAGACAAAATGCTTTGGAGCAATCTCATCTTAAGACAGGTGTCTAAAGATACCTGGCTTTCCCTCTGGTAATGGCTGTTGTCCTCTAGGAACTATGTGGGAGACCAAAAACCTGGCTGAGGTATGGACTCCTGTGCTTCAGATGTCTGGAGCTGTGTCAGGTGAAAGCCCCTCTCACTGCCTGTATGTGTGATGAGACAAAGAACCATCTGACACCACCTGAGATGAAAATAATGTGGAAACTTTAATCAGCTCTTTGCAGCTGAGCAGTCCCTGGAGGTCCTGTACCAAACCTGACCCACTTGCTGAACCCCAGCAGTGCAGCAGTGGGCACTCCTCTGCCTGCCTTCAGAAGAATGAAAAGACAGCAGTATAAAAAGAGACAAGTGCAGGGGACAGCAGTCAGTTGTAAGTCTTTAGTAAGAAAGAGCTGGGTTATTTTGTTTGTTATTAAAAGCAAACCTACTTTCTGCAGCATTTCTCTCTGTGAGGTGCTCAGAAAGGAGGGGGAGGTGTTTGCAGAGGTTTGTTTTCAACCTGATCAAATGTTTTCCCAGTTCTTTCCCTTCACCGCAGCTCATTCCATCCCAGTTTTTCCAGCCATGCCTTGTTGGGAAGCAGCTGTGAGCTCGTCCTCAGGGCTGAGTTCTAACATGGTAGCTGTCCTGGGGTAGGCTGCTTTGCAGGGGTGGAGAGAGGGCTCTTGCCACTGGCAAAGGGGCAGCATGACTCTTTTGCCAGTTGTCCCAGTTTGCTGTCAGGATGGCCTCCTGTGAAGGCTCGTCATGAGCCCAGCCTCCCATCTCTAAGCTCCCCAGAGATGTTACCACTTTGCCATGGCTTCAGATTAGGGCATCTGAGTGGACAAACAGCAGTGGGTAAAAATCAAATCCAAAACCTCTGGGCTTTGAGAGGATGATAGCAGTGCACTATTTGTAGCAAACTATAACCCATATCCCCTTTCCAGGTCGATGTTGCTGAGACGATGGTTCCCATGTGCTCCTCAGAAGGGCTGCTGAGCTGCCAGACAAGCAGCAAGCTTTTCCCTTCCTGTGTGTACCCATCCTGCCAGCTGCAGCCCTTGCTGGACCCTGGCAGGACACAAGGCTCTGGCACTCCCTGGGCTGCTGAGGCCTGGCTGGATTCCCCAGGCAGAGCCATGCTCCAGGGCCTTTGAATGCCTGTCCAGAATAGTGAGGGAAAACCACCTCCTCCCTGGACACAAACCACATTGATTTGCTGGTGTTTTTTCTTATTTTTTCTTTTGGCTGTCTGAATAACTGAAGTACAAACCTCTTTCACCTATTTGACATTAATTCACTAATGGATGGCAGAAGGTTTTATGTTTGGTTTTTAACTGAAAGAGGGATAATGCAATTACAAACCTCGCATCCATTATGTATCTTTGAACCATGTGAAAAATGTGAGTTTTTACAGAAAACGTGAGAGTGGTGGGGGTTGTGGGATAAACTTTTTTAATGCCTGAATTTTATTCTAAGTTTTGAATCAATGAGATGTATTTCATGGAACTGAGAAAGCTGTGATTTTTCTCCTTTTCTTCCTTCAGTGTTGGGTTTCTTGGTTGTTGTTTTTGGAGTTTTTTTTAGGGGGGGTGGGTGTTGTTGGTTTTGTTTAGCTTTTTTTTTGTAATCAAAATATCTACTCCACAAGTTAAATGGTTTCTCTTAAACAAGTTAATGTCAAAAGAAAAGTGAGGATGAGGCCAAACACTGGGTTTTAGTTATCTCCTATGTTTTTCTTTTTAAGCTTCAGCAACATGGCATTTGTTTCATTTTGACCTACTTTCAAATCACATTACCAAATTAATACAGAATGGGAGGGATACTCACCTGAACTTAAGAAATACAGCAGGTCAGGACAGGAGAGAACAGGAGCAATCCTGCTCTGACCGTCTGCCCAGACTGGGGGCTTTTAATGTATCCTACAACATTTTTTGTGTCACCAGTAAAAGTTCCAGTGATTGGAAGGGGATGAAGAAAAAGAGCCCCCAGTGCTCCTTTTCCCATTTTCCTTTGCTCCCTTTCAGGTGTCAGCAGCGTGCGTCTCACAGTCACTGCAGATGCATCAAGAGCCCAGCAGAGCAGATGAGTGCAAGACGGGGCTTGGTCTGGTCCCTGGGTCTGGAGCCTGCCCAGACTCAGCCAAGGCTGAACACAAAAGCCTCACCCAGAGGGAGGGGACATCGCCTTCAGGGAGCAGCAGGGAGCTCAGCTGTAATATTCCCAGGGTCCACTGAGCTCACCACATCTCCCCTGGCTTGTGGGAGGATGGACCTTTGGCTGTGATTTATCCATGATTTTGCTAAGATGCTCTTCCTCACACCAGGTCTGTCTTTGCAGGGAAGGCATGCCTGCAGATTCCTCTGGGTTTGGAAAAGTCAACCCTACAGTTACTCTCTTCCTGGAGAAGCACATTTGATTTACCTTAGGAAATTAGTGCTTCTGCATTGACCTTGATGGATCTAGGCTGTGTGGTTTGTGTTTGGTTCAGGAGAGCTTAGTGGCATTTCTTAATCACTATCAAAACATTTCACTGTCTGACAACTTCGACATGCCCAGCTTTGGCCTTACAGCAGAAGCAGCAGTGCTTTTTCTTCCATAAGTCCCTCTTTTTTTTTCTGGTGTTTGTCAGGTGTAGGGAAGGGTGATATTGGTGTTGCATCTCCTGAGACCTTCCTCACTGTTGTCCTCAGCCAGTGCCTAGGAAAGATGCAGCATGAGCTGGTTATCTATGAAAAATAATGGGTTTTGAATGATTGATACGTGGGAATATTCCAGTCTCTGCCTGTCTGCTTTTCTCACTGTGAGATTGAGGTTTTGCGTCTGTCTTCTATCCTTATTCCCATTTTGGTGATAAGAAACGGACTGGCTGAGCAGCTACAGAAAAGGTAGCAAGCCCAAGAGACCTGGGATGCTGATACAGCTCCCCAGTGTTCAGGGTGATGCAGCTGGGAGTGCCCAGCCTCAGAGCATGGCAGTGACACCCTTGGAGTGGCTCTCTCCTGCCTGCCTGGGACCTTGTAGCCCCAGGGTATGAGTTACTACCAAAATTTAACACTGTCTTAGCCAGTGTTAAAGAAATAGAACTCTCTGCTCATAACTGGAGGGAGATGCAGCTCTGCTTGGCTTCTTGAGAGCTGCCTAGAGTTTGTGCACAACTCCATATCCAAAGCCTCCCTCTTCGTGGTACCTGACCACCAGGTGACAAGCAGAGGTACAAAATCCCTGTCCCCAGCCATCTGCAGAGAGAGGAGTTACCCAGGGACCAGCCCTGGCATTGCTCCCTGAAGCTTGTGGAAGTACTACTGCTTCCAGATGTCCTGCCTGTCCCCTGCATGTTCAGTCATGTTTATTAAACCTCTGCAGCAGATTGGGATTGGGAGTCAAAGGGATAAAGCACAGTTTGGGGTCTGTGAATGGTTGCAGAAAGCTGGGGCAGGGAGATGGGAGCAAGGAGTGATAATGTGCTAAGCCACTGCAGGTGCTGGATCAACAGAGGGTGAACCAGCCCCTTGCTGCCCTCCCACCAGCCGGCTCCCACAGAGCTGTGCAGTTCAAACAGCAGAGACCTGGGGAGGAGGGGGATTTGCTTCTGACTTTGGCACCTTCTCTTGCCCTGGTTGGCAGCCATCATTGGATGTGTTGCCTCATGTCAAACTTATCCATAGATGCCTAATCCTCTGCAGCCAACCAGCTCGGCATCGAGGACTTCCTTCCAGGAGCCAGATATGTCAGTACCATTATACATGTGGGTCTTGAGTGACTTGTGCAAGGCCAGGCAGCAAGCTTGTGGCTGAGCAGGTGTTGAAAACCAGCTCTCCCAAGCTTCAAGTTGGCAGCCTTTCCAGCAGGAAATCCTTCGTTTAACTTTCCACCGCAGCAGATTGGGTTGCATCGATGTAGGAGGGAAGTTGCCGTGCGCTCGTGCATTTCTTCCCGTCCTTCTTCACCTCCCCACACTTCTCCCTGAAGGCATCTTCTCTCAAGGTGAAGAAATACTGCTCGGTGTCCAGGAGAGAGCAGAAAGGGAGCTGGATTGCATCTGGCACCATGCACTGAAGAAAAGAATGGAATAGTTTTGGGCAAGGTTCAAGGCAGGTCATGCAAGTTTGCAAACGGCTTCTGCAGGGCTCCATCACCATCTCTTATCCATGAGAGCCTGTCAGGTGTAGCAGCAGGTTTCACTGCCACCCCTCACATCTCTCTCCTTCAAAGCAGGAACAAACTGCCCTGGAACAGGCTGACCTTCGGCATAATTATTTCTGCTTTTTTTCCCCCAAGTCAGGGGCACCTGAGTGAAAGCCGAGGAAAGTTAAAACAACCTCAGCTTTTTGTCAGCTTTCCTTGCAATAGTGACAGGGCTGTTGTTCTGCTCTTGGCATTAAATAAGAAATCAGTGTTACCATGGGAGCAAACTCCCAAACAGGTGGTGATCACACACATATTAACCTGAACCAGTGCAGGAGGCACCACGTCCCCCTGCGGATCCGCCAAGGGTAGAGGAGATCTCATTACTCTTTGTTTGTGCTCAGAGTGTGGCTGTCCAGAGGATGGTGCCCAAATAGATAAGGCTCTAGGCACAGATGTCCGGTTTGATTATTCCTTTCCTTTTGCAACAAACCATATGGTACTGTGGGCAGCACAGATATCTGGCAATCAAAATTCCTGGGCTCCCTCCCTGACTCCACCATTTGCTCATTTAATTTTCAAAGCAGTTTTCATGCATCAGCAAAACATGCTGCCTTGAACCTCTCCACCCCCTTAAAACAAGAGCTCCCCCACATCACTGGAGGTGCTTTTAAACATATGTCTTGCTTTGCTATCGCAAAATTAGGTGCACTTAATGCTGCTAAATTACTTTGCCACCAACAGATAAAAGGCACTACAGACAGGTTGCTAATCAGTTTGATTAAGTAAAGCACCTAAAGTTTGCCACTGCTGCTGGACGATTGCAGGCTGATCCATCTATAACCCACAGGAGTAAGATGAATTAGGCACGATAAGGATTGTTTGGTTTCTGGTCCGTCAACCAGTGAGTGAAATGACTCGGTGTTTATATGCCAGGTCACAGAGAAAAGTTTCTTGCGATTGGAAATGATTAGGCACACTGATTAATGCTTCCAGTGCTCTTTGATCCAGAGCTGCCAGTTGGAATGAGTCTTGCTACACAGAGACATCCCAACTGCCTGCTAACAAAAGTGCAGGGGGTAGAAAATTGACTGCAAAAATGTGGGTGGGGATGGGAAGGCTCTGCTGTAAGATATGCTCTTTTTCCACTGGGCTCCAGACTTGCATTCTTTGAACCATCCCCTTATTCCTGGAAGTCAAGGCAGTTTGTAACTCATATTGTGCTTGTCAGGTTTATTCATTTTAAAGAAAATGTTCAGGAAGATTGCCAAGTCATCTAAACTTCCAGCACTGATAAGGACCTCAGGGTCCGCTAAGTTAAGAAGAAAACATTGCAAGGCCAAGAAAAGCTTTAGAATACATCGTTTTCTGAGTAGTCTTAACTCTTGTGAAACTGTTGTTTCTCTTAGTGTGCAGGTGGCATCTCCTTATGATGGATGTTCCTTTTTTCAGCCATAGGATTTTTTTCTTTTTAAGCCTCTATCATAGGTGAAATATTTGAAATCATTTCCTATGACAGGACACAGGAAGGTTTACTTGAGTAAGAGGTAGGTTCTCCACCATTTCTTACCATTTGTCTTCATTATTTTGCATCTCCTTTATGATTTGGGTTCTATGGTTGACCCTTGAACCAGCTGGCTTTGAACATGGCTGCATTGCACACTGCATTTTCTTTACAGCCAGGACTGCATTGTTTGCCATTCTCACTGTCACACCTGTCTATCCACACTTGGTCCTTCAGGGGTGATGTCCTCTTTTGTGGGATTTGTGTGTATCAGGATGAGATTTCAATAAAAGTCAAGCATAACCTGTTAGCAGGTGGTGAATGGCCACTCCAAAGAGCTCTGGAAAGTTAGGAGTAAAGACTCAAATGTCTGGATGTACCACAGAGCTGAATTGCAGGTGTCCACACCCCAGGGCATTAAGCCATTCCCAAATCACTAACTGCTCTCTGTTTTAGAGAGCCCCCAGACCCATAGCAACTTACCTCAAAATGCTTCTGCTGCAAACCCAGGTGGTTCAGCTGCTTTTGTTGAGGGAAGGGAGGGGCAGGAGCTGGGGCTGTCCCCCCCTCAGGCTACCCAAGGACATCCCTGCTGCTTGCAGCCAGCTCTGTGCTGGCCACCTCTCTGAGTCCTGCCTGAGCACTGAGCATTCTGGCCATCCCACATTTCTCTTTGCTTGTGCTTGTGCTGAAGACCTCCTATTTTACAAAACATGGGAAAACTTTTGAGATACTGGAAGTGTTCAGGAGCTGAGAAACGAGTGGATGAAAAGTGGTGCCTACTGGGGATGTAGGTCAGTGTAAGGAGGAAATTGTAACACTATCTCAACCAAACCTCATTTTCTTTGGGTGTGTCTACTTTTCCCATGTTTTACCAAGTACAAGAGCTTGGCAGAGACCAGCTCTGACAACTTCTTTGACATGGGAAGCCCATGTCCCATCTTCCACTTGAGTCAATGACCTGTAGAGACACCTGGCCAGACACCTCCCCACCACTGTTTCACATATCCAGAGATTATCTGTGCCTTCCCTGTACTCATAGGCCTGGGACCACAGCTGGTCCCCATACGAAGCCTCTGATCTCTGATAATGCATGAACTCACCCCAAGTTAGGTTGGTGACTTTGCGATTTCTCTCCTCTGCTCAGCTGTTTTCACAGAATGCATAAAAAACTTACCATCTTTCAGTTCTCTGACATGTTTGGTTCCTTCCAGCCAATGTATGCAGCAGATGGAGGATGGACAGACAGTGAATTCCTGGGTATTTTTACACAGGAAACTGGTATAAATATGAGTATAAATCAGTTTCCTGCCTTTGTGAAGTTGTGCTTCATACCTGTTTTCAAGCCTATGTTGTCTTCCTGTGCATGGTCTGAATCAGTTAATATCTAATTGCAGATAATTTTCATAAAAATAGGTGCCTACTCTGCCTGTTTCCAGTTTCCAGGTGGCTCCATGGTGGCTGCTTGGCTGCCGCCTGCCCTGCTGCTAATGTTCCTGTTTTCCTCCCCAGCTTGTGCGGCTGCCCTGGCACGTTGCTGGGACAGGGAGCAGTGACGCAGGGTCTCCTGGAAGCCTGTGGATGGGCCAAGTAAAACACAGCTGGGCATCATCCCAAGTGCCTCAAAGACTGCTGCACCGAGTAGGTTCCCATTGTCTCAGACATCTCATTGTACTTAATAACAACAGAGGTGTCTGTATCGCCCTCATTTACAGCAAGGTAGTGACTGGGGCCAGGAAAGGGAGGAATTTGGGGTTAGACATGCCTCCAACTCCTCAGGGTAGGAATCACTGCTTATCAGAAGCAATTTTGGAGAGATATTTCAGGTGTGGCTTCTATGATGGAGACAATTTCACACTGGTGGAAGCCATCCCAGTGGTGTGTGACAGCACTTCGTGGCCCCAGCACGTCCCCAGCCGCATGCCCCGGCACTGCTCCAGCTCGCTGCCAGCCCACTTGCTGCCTCGCTTGCCTGCCACATGCAAGACAAGAAAATGTTGGCATGACTGATAAACCCATCCTCCTTATCATGTTCATCTAGCTATGGATCCTAGCAGGGAGGCAGTGGGTGGGATGGTGAGTTTAAAGGTGGTTAGCCAAAAATTAGACAGCGCAATCATTTGCCTTGTTATTGCTACCACAGTTAACCCTTTGGCTGCTGGCCCTGGAGTAGGGTGTGTGTGAGGCTCTGCCCATCTCTTGGGCTCATCAAGCCATGACAGGTGTTTCTGTTAGGTGAGACCTTTGGTCACAGCCAGTTTTGCCATTACTGGTAGCAGTTGCCTTTTTTCCTCTTTCATGAGAGGTTGCTGCTCCCAGTGAGAGGCTGGGCCATGCATGCCTGACCATGCCCATGAGGTGAAGGGCAGGGCTCATGCTTCAGGCTGGCATGACGTGGAGCATAAAACAAAACCATAGTTGGGGAGGCATGGCCAGCAAGAAGCACAAGACTCACAGCCCCTCTGGGCAGGGTTAGACTGGGCAGACACCTGGCAGAGAGAGGCTGCCAGGTGTCCAGGTTAGGGTGCAACCCCGGGCATTAAAAGTCTGAGTATGTGAGAGCTGGAGATGCTGTCTGAGTTAGTGAGTGATCTTAAAGATCTTTGTATGTTGGACATCCATGGAAGGAAATTGCTGTTGGATCCTTGCTGCTCTCTGCTCCAAACTGAAAAGCTCAGGACAGTTTTTCCCCTGGCATAATATATTGAGAAGATATGGGAAGGAATCACAGTAACAGAGACAAGGCTAGGTTAGAGGGGACCTCCTGACACCATCTGATCCAACTTTCCATTAAAAACAGGGCCTTAGATTAGGTTAGTTGAGGTCAAATCAATTTGCATCCTTATTATTTCTCTTGAGAAAGATTTCACTCTCTTCAGGCAACTGATCATAATGTTTGGTTGCTCTCACAGGAAAGAATTGTTTTTGATATTCAGGTGGAACTTCCCTAGAGCTTCCCTAGAAGCCAGTTGTGCCCATTGCTTCTTCTATCATAGTGCATCCTTGTGAAGAGATGTGTCTCCTCCAGAACTACTTTTTATGTATTGGAAGGCAGTGATTTGATTTCCTCACACTAAGCCTTCCCTGCTGGAGTCTGAGCAAGCACAATTCATTCAGTTGTAAAGTTCTCCACTCCCCGAATCTTCTTGGTCCCCTCTGGACCATCTCCAGGCTTTCAGTGTCTCTTGAACTGGGAAGAGAGAAACTGGACAGTGTGTTCCAGGTATGGCCTGGCAGGTGCTGAGCTGAGTAGCTCATCTACCAGCAGTAGTCTCACTAATTCAGCCCAGGATGCTGTTGGCTGTCACTGCTGCCAGGATTTGTGGCTGGCTCATGTTCCTCTTGCTGTCTGCCAAGACACCCTGTGCCTTTTCAGCAGAGCAACTGTCCAGCCATCCAGTGCCCAGCTGGTGCTCCTGCTTGGGATTATTCCATCCCAGGTTCAGGACTTGACATTTATCTCTGCTGAACCTCATGTTAAACTTCATTCTTGTTGGCCAAATCTCAACAGTCTGTTGAGGTCTTTATATGGTGGCTTTTTCTTCCAGCACTGCTACCTCTTCACCCAGCTTGGTCTCATCCTCAAATTTGGTGACAATGGATTCAAGCCTACCTTCCAGACCACTTATAAAACTGAATTGCATTGACTCCAGAAGAAATTAATTTGTGCCCAGCTGTCAGCATGACTTTGAGCCTTTTAACGTTTGAGCCTCTGAACTCAGCCATTTTGTGTTTCATCTGCCCAGACCATATCTTACTGACTTATCAAAAAGGATTTTAAGGGAGGCTGTGTCAAACACTGTGAAAATCAAGTTGATGATGATATCCACTACTTTCCTTTCATCCACTAAGCATGTGTTTTGGTCAAGCAGGATTGACCCTTCAGATTGTCCGTCTTGGCTTTTCACAGTCAGGTTCTTGAAATGTGTTTGCATGGAAATAGCTTTTGTGAGGACCTGTCCCATACTTGTCTCAGAGACTGAAACAAGGCTGACTGGTCTGCAGTTTCCTGGATCTTCCTTCTGGCCCTTTTTGTAGGTAGACATAGTCTCCAGACAGGAAGATCTCTCTATACAAACCTGTTTACTCTTTTATTTTTCACTTTTACTGCATGAGGAAATTATGTGTTTGACACCAGACAAATGGCTTAAAGCACTATGGATGTCAACATGCATAAACAGAAGATCCTTGTGTGTGTTGATACCAGTGCAAATTAGTTAAACACAACAAAATCTGGGCTGGAAAGGACAATAGTTCATGGTGACACTTGGTCATCACTGAAATTCCAAAGGTGCTCTTGTTGATGGTGAAGTAATCCTATCTGCAGATCTAGGTGAACTAAAGTGCAGTTCTATGTAGCTTGAGCTGTCTTTAATATTTCTCTTGCAAGTTCAATTCAGCAGGGCTGGGCTTTGGTCTTGCATACATTCAGCAGTCAGGATTTTGGCCTCTCTGCCCGTACCTGGAAGCCAGATCTCTCCAAGGAGTGAGCTTGGTTTCAAAGGACTGTTGAGATACAGCATGCAGCTGACTGTACCATGATGGGGTCCTTACATGGAGTTGTCACCTCGTGAGATGTAGCTAGAGTTCTTTTAGGTGAAAGGTGTGTGTAAAGTTTGCACAGACCAGAGCAATAAGCGGCCTAGATTTGGACTTACATTGATATAAATAATTATATATAACAATATATACATTGTTTAGTCAATGCAGTTATTTGGCATGAATACCCTGATATACAGCAACATACACTCTCAGGCTTGTACACTTCTTTCATGTTCCAAAACAAGATATACATCTTTAGCTCAGACTTTCCAGTTTTGAAATATTAGGAGTAATCCAATGATACCATAGTAGTTGCATTGGAACCTGAGTTTCTCATTTTAATGTAAATGAGTTTTACATTTTAATAGTCACCACATTAAATAGGAAATGACTTCTCTCCACTGCCAAAGGATGTTTTTTTCTGTCCAGCTCAACAAGTGCCCAAGTCCTTCACATATCAGTTGGTGGCTCACAGTCTGGTTTCTGAGAAGAGCAAGAGGAGGATAGCAAGGGATAGGAAGAATAGGAAGTTGTCAAAAGACCAGGGAGGTTCATATGAGGCTTCTGAATGGGACTATCCTCCTAGGCAGTGATTTGTTAACCTTCAGCTGCACATGGGTGTCCTTCTGCACCAATGGATTCAAATTTTAAGGTGTAATTGCAATTACAACTGTAATTGTAAGGCAATTGACATGACATTGCTTAGCACTGTTATTAATATTCACAGACTAGGTAGCTGTGTGTCTTCCCTTTAGAAGAGTGGAAACCTGGCATCCACTCAGGCTCTGTTAATACCAACCCCAAGTTATTTCAAGATGCTAAGAAGGAAAGTGTTCTTTTATTCCTAATTTTTCTGTTCTGTTTTCTTTTATTTATTTATCTATTTATTTATTTATCTATTTATTTATTTATTTATTCCCCCACCTCACTAGAATTACCTGTTTCTGGTCTGTCTGGAAAGGGTCAATAGAAAACAAGATTCTGTTGGAACATTGAAACATGTCATTGCAACACCTGTGGTCAGTATTATGTGTGTGTACATGAATAGTCAGCTGAGTCTAAATAAACATGCAGAATGCCTGGTTTTGGCCGAGCAAGAAGTGGCAGCTGTTTGTGCTGGTGTTTCCCCCGTGCTGTGGGCTACCTGCTGGCTTTGCAGAGGTGGAACAGTTTGGGGTGTCATTTGCTTGAAGCACTTTGTAGTGACCTCCCACAAGCCCTCCCTCCCTCTGTTTGGCTGCTTGCAGGTTTTCAATGAAAGGCCCTGTTCACACATGCAGCAACTCAAATTATCTCTAAATAAACCAGTATATGTGGAGAGTAATTCATGAGCACTTCCAGCACAGTGATAAATGGCAGGCAGGGCCAGTGCATACAAGACTCAGGCATGTGTCTCAATCAAGTTGTGCAAAGATACCATAGAAGGGTGTGGAAACATGACCTTAAAATAAGAGCTGTGTCTTCTGGAGCTTTAGAGACCAGATTGTAAGTGACAGACACGCAGTATTTGATCTGTCACCTCCTGTCTAATATTTTATTTCCAGAACTTGACACATGCTTCAGGTTTTGCCCCCTATTCCTGCCCATGTGGCTACCGGTCTGCTTCCTGAAAAAATAACAGTCACCTAAGCTCTTTAAAGACACCTTAAACAGCCAGGTGTGATAAATAATAACAATATATTTGAAATGTTTATTTAATGACCAGCTGTTTTCCAGCCCTTGCTGACAAAATTCTTGAAGTGCAGTTGAGCTTTGCCTTAGCAGTTGCTATTCATCTGTGATGACCAGGAGAGAGAGGAAAAGTCTGCAAATGCAAGAGCAGTAGGAGGTCGTGGCCAGGTTTATCTCAGCAGGTTAAATAGGGACAAGGCATAACCCTGGGCACTGCTGTATACCTGTAAGCTCTTAGCACAGCTCCAGCCCCAGCTAGAGCTTCTCCAGACAGTGCCTGGACACCATCTGTGGATGCACACTGGCCAGAGGCCATCACCAGTGGTAATTAGGCAGCAGGCATCTTGTTCTGGGGATGTGAAAGGGCTTGGCTGGCTGGATATGAGCTTCTGGGCAATTGGTTCCAGTGCCAAGGGATGGAACCAACTTGTCTTATTTACATGTATGGACAAGATGAAGGGTTTGGAATACAGGTGCCTCTCTGGTGAGGTAGAACAGATGTGAATTTTGCAATTTCTATTAAAGTTTCAAGTACTTCTTTCAGATATTGTCTCTCCTGAAAATTCTATGCTTGCTGAATTTCTGTTATTGCTCTCACATGGTCAAGAAGAGAAGAAAACCGTGGACTTCAGACATAAAATAATGTGGAAGAAATGTTAAATGACTGGGGAGGAGTTTTGTTCTGGTCTACAGACAAACTATAGGAGATTCATAGATTGCTGATGATACAGTTAGAAAGTGTGATGTATTTTTTGAGAAATACATCATTCTATTCTATTTGTGAGAAGAGGAAGAAGGCACAGAAGGAAAGACAGCTCAAAAATACGGGAATATTAAATACAAATGGTATGCAACCTGATGTGCAGTGTCTTGTTTGTCACATAATAGTGTCTATGCTATGACTGTACATATCTGTACTAGTGTCTGTTTTATTATTAGGAATAATAAAAGGCTTCCACTGTGGTCCAACTGGTCATGCTTGTTGTTGAAAAAATAACTGGTTTTCTGCCCTTAAAATTCCAGCCGAAATTGATCTGATTCAATGCTGTAAAGCTCATCCTTCATAAACCAGCAGTCCTGGAATCCAGCACAGATGAATTATAGATTAAATGTATTTTTGCCCATTATGTCAATGCTTTACTTGTATTGAGGAACCCAAATTGAACACAGTGCTCCAGATGCAATCTCACAAGTGTCAGATAAAGGGGAATTAAAACTTCTTTCAACTTGCACAGTTGTCTCACCATAGGAAGTGGCCTGGTTGGTCAGCCAAGAGATCAACAGCACTCTGCTTGTCTACACCCATGTGACAGGTTACCTCTAGAGGAGTTGGCATGTCTTTGGCTAAGGCACTGAGCTTAGAAATGTGCCTGGCTTGAAAAGCCAAAGGTGGACTTTGGTCCTGCCTGTTTGTACCACAGTGGTGTATCTTCGTGTCCTGCTGAAATGGAGGCCCATAAACATAAGATGTGTGATCTAAACAAAGAAGGAGGCAACAGGGATTATTTTGGTATCTCTGAGGGCTTAGTGTATAGGATGGTCCTTTCTCTGTCCTGAATGTTCTTTGAACCTATTTTGATGTTCATTCAGTCTTTTGTATCGCTTGCCTTTTAATTAAACTAGACCTGAAGGACATGAAACTTGACTGAGGTGCTGTGCTATATCTGAACTGCTCTGGTTAGTGGAGATGTGTGTTTGTAGCATGTTTGCAGTATGGTAAAGTGAAGAACCATGTGAATAAAGGAGTAGCTGTAAAGTGCTGAAAATGAACTCTGTGTGATGGATTGAGGGGCTGGGGGGAAAATGCCCCCTCTCCTTGCCTTGCATCATCTCTCCCTCATCCTTTCATTGTGCTCACCAAGGTGGGTGAAGGGGATCCTTACAGGGGGAGTTACAAAGCTCTCGTCGTGTTCCTAAGGTCTGAAATCAGTTGACAAAATGTGCACTGAGCAACCCGAGAGCCTCTCCTCTCAGGCTGGGAGGTCTGAGCACTGCCAAAAGCTGCTGGCCCCCTCTCCCAGCCTGATGCTTTGAAAGAATATCATTGGCTCCATGACACTGTGGGTCTGTTGACTTGTGTTTGTATGTTTGTGCTGGGATGTGTGCACAACTCAAAAGCAGGTCTGAGGTTAAGTAAAGCCCCTTGCCTGGTGAGGAACCTTGATCAACATGTCATAGAACGTGACAACTTCCATAATGGTTTGTAAAAAATGTGTACAGGGTTAGCTGCCAGCTTCCAGGGAGGGATATGTGTAACCACTTGAAATAATCATCTTCAGAGCTCTGCCATCTTCTCCACAGCAGTTCTGAAGACTTTGCTTGATTTCTCTATGCCAGCCAGTTACTGTACTATTTATCTGACATCTTTGAGTTTTGTGTGGCTTACTGAAGGGTTTTTTCGTGTCAGAGACTTAATATAGGCTTTAGTGTTTTGGTTTTTTTCCTAGTATTCTAACTGAAAAAGAATTGGTTTTGTTTTTTGGTGTTTTTTTTACTTTTTTTCTCTGTTTATGTCTCTTTATGGGCAGATATTTAATACTTTTGAAAATTTACTCCTTTTATCATGTCTTAATTCAGGCATCTAAAACCATAGCCCGCTTTGAATTTAGGCCAAACAGCCCTGCCATGACATGACACGGTTTTCTTTTGGTTGGGCACACAATTAAACTCAGCACAGATGAGTTTGGAGGTGAGTGTGATAAAAAGATACCTAGGCTGCAAGAATATAACAAAGTTTTGTCCTATGTACATTAGTAGTAGCATACTCTTATGTCCCTCCAAGACTGGGGATTGTGCTCTTTATGAAAGCCTGTGTAAGTATCAAATGCTGGAAATAAAAATATGATTGAGAATGATTTTTCAGTTATTATGGACTTTTATTTCAAGAGTGATGTGACTGCTGGGGTCAGTGATAATAACCAGAGTAGGCCTACCTTTCACATACACACATAAACAAGTGTTGGGGTATTTACATGAAATGAGGAATACTTACAATGCACAAAGAAAGATTTTATGAGATAGGCAGAAACCCAGAATGAAAGCATGACCTGGCAACTACCTTCTAAGGACACAATCACTTCTGCCAGTATTGGGGTAATTTGTCACCATTCTCATTTGCTACATACTTTTCAGTAATATGCTTCTGCTACACATCTTGAAAGAGTTTAGTTTAAACTGGTTCTCCCATCCCCACTGGACCTCGGTGCAAATGAGGAATGAGAATCAGGTAAAAGGCTTATGAAAACAACTATTTTTGGCTTAGCCCTGATAGAACAACAACTCCATTGTTCTGCTCTGATATTGTCAGTGTGACTCATCTGTAGAGGACTTTCTGGCCCATTTTCTTTAAAAATGTGCTCTATCCAGAGAACTGACTGGGACTTTCTAAAACTAGAAACACTGAAAAAGAACAGTTTGCCCATTTTTTGGAATGCTTTTTGAATGCCGGTTAACCCTTTCTGTACCACCTGACCTCAAAAGGTAAAATATATGCAATCTTACGCAGGAAAGTGCTTTCAACCAAAAATGTGTTTTTATGGACTTTTTTTCCTTCTGGTGGATGGGGATTATGGAGAGATCAGGTTTTTAGGCTGTCATGGAGATTTAATTCAGGTATCCTCAGAGACTGAATAGCTGATGGCTGCTTCAGCATGAGAAGAATGATCAAGACTGGATGATGCCACTCCAAACCTCATCTGGCCTCTGGTGGTACCTTGCAGGCTTTGGGTTTCAGAGGATTTTCCTGGCCTTTGAGATTCTCAAAGCATGAGGACTTCTGCTGAGCTTTGAGGGTGCCAACACTGACAGAAACACAATGCTCAGCAGAGAGCCTGGAGACATTTCCTCCTTTAGTCCCTTGTTGTCTAGGATGAGAAATGCCACTTGCCCCCAGACTGAGAAAATGTTTTCTTCAGTCACTCAAATACCAGAAAATAATGCATTGGAGAGCAAGGGTTAGGGGGAACTCAGTCTTGCCAGTCTCCCAGTGAGGATCTGTCCCATCCTTTTCACTTGTGTGTTTTCCCTGAAGATACAAAATCAGGTTGCAGTTGGATAAGTGCTTACTTAGTGTAGCATTAAATAATCTCTCTTTCAAGGGCTTTAAGTACTACGTTGAATTAGGACTTTAGAAAGGTAAAAGCCAAGCTCCCTTTGCCAAGAGCATCTTCCATTCATAGATTCTGGAAGTGGTCTGACATGGACATTGGTGAGCTGCTTTGTTATATGTATGTGAAATCTGGCCCTGCTGAAACCAGTGGCAAAACTGCCATTGATTTTAAGAGTTCTGAATTTCATTTTCAGTATGTTTATTTGCATTATTTTTTTCCTATAACATTTGATATGTAGGCATAGAGGACATGGTCAAAATATTGATATGATTGAGACACACTTTCCATTAGGGTAGGGGGTGGGCAGGTGTCACTGTGGGAAGGTATGTTCAGAGTTTTTGCCTGGCACTTTGAAATGCTTTTAATTTTTTCCTACCTGCCATGCTTCAGCCTTCCAGTTTAAACGTGTGTATGAACGACAGGTCTTATTATTTTGAGTGTTCTGTGTTTTTCTTCATTGTTTAGATACCAAACTTGCAAAACATTCCTCTTAGCAGGGCAATCCATCCTCAACTGGATCTTAATGAGACTGGTGCTTCCTTTCCTGGGAAAGTATGTGCCTCTGGTGAGAGAAGCCCACCTTTCACAAACCACAGCTAAAGCTTGTTTTTTCAGTGAAGCACAAAGCACACAGCCACTTGCAAATGTCAGTTTTCTTAGCATGAAGCAAATATGCATTTTGTAAATGTGGGACAGACATGTTTTGATGTGGGTCTTGAACAGGGCTTCAGTATAGAGATAGCTCATCTTTAATTTATAGTTACATGCAATTGAACCATTCCAGGAAAAGCCATTTTGTGGTTCTTGGGTCAGGGAAGAAGGATAAAAACCTTCTACCCTAAACAGTAGAAAGACACGACAGGCAGAACAGATCTATGTTCCCTAAATGAAAACTTAGTATATGGCTCTTAAAATGTTTTTAATTATTAAAATCACTGAGAGATTTGTGATAAAACTCTTTGAGGTATCAGTTCTTCTTTCTCTGGGAAAAAAATAAACGCTCCTTTTTTTGTTTGCTACCTCTGTTGCCACAGGCAAATTTAGCTAAATTCAGCTGGTAGCCAGTCACCAGTGGGTTCCCCAGGGCTCAATACTGGGGCCAGTTCTGCTTAATGTCTTTATCAATGATATTGATGACAGGGTCGAGAGCACCCAGTAAGTTTGTGGACAGCATTAAGCTGGATGGGACTGTTGATCTGCCAAAGCGTAGGAGGGCTCTGCAAAGGGATCTGAACAGGCTGGATTGATGGGCTGGGGCCAATTTCATGAGGTTCTACAAGGCCAAGTGCCAGGTCCTGCCCTTGGGTCACAACAACTCCCTGCAGTGATACAGGGTAGGGGCAGAGTGGCTGGAAAGCTGCCCAGAGGGAAAGGACCTCTGATCAGCAGTGGCTGAACATGAGCCAGTGTGTGCCCAGCTGGCCAAGAAGGCCAATGGAACCTGGTCTGCATAAAAAAGAGTGTGGCTAGGGCAGTGATTGCCCTCCTGTGCTGGGCACTGGTGAGGTCACACCTTGAGTCCTATGCCCAGTTTTGGGCCCCTTACTGCAAGAAAGATACTGAGGGGCTGGGGCGAGTCCAGAGAAGGGCAATGGAACTGGGAAAGGATCTGGAGCACAAATCTCATGAGGAGCAGCTGAAGGATCTGGGGGTATTTAACTTGGAGAAAAGGAGGCTCAGGAGAGACCTCATCACTCTACCACTGCCTGAAAGGAGGCTGTAGCCAGGCAAGGGTCAGTCTCTTCTCCTAAGTAACAAGTAATAGGACTAGAGAAAATGGCCTATTGTGCCAGAGGAGGTTTGAATTGGATATTAGGAATAGTTTATTATTTTTTTCACTGAAAAAAATAATAAACTGTTCAAGCATTAGAGCAGACTGCCCAGGGAATTGGTGAAGTCACAATCCCTAGAGAGATTTAAAAGACGTGTAGATGTTGCACTTCAGGGACGTGGTTTAGTGGTGGACTTGGAAGGTAGTGATCGGACTCAGTGATCTTAGAGGTCTTTTCCACCCTAAAGAATTCTATGATTTTAAGATGTAACCACAGGTTTTAATCTGATTATGAGATCTGCTGTAGGAAATTCTCTGGCCTCTTGTGCCCAGTTTTGCCTTAGTTGAATCAAAATGGCATTTTTGGCCTGAAAATTCATCAATCATTTGAGTCCAGCCAAAAACTTCAGTCACGTGGTACATTTCTAGAGAGAGTTACAGTCTTTTAGGAATCAAAAACATTTTATAAACAGTAATTCATTCATGCTTTCCTTCTACACATATGCAGCCACCACCAAGGATGTGGAATGTCTTGGGATTTTGTAGGGGATATCAATGGCAAAGTTGTATGTAAGCAGCACGAAATCTTAAAAAAGCCAGAATTTTATCATATCTTTGTATTCATGCTTCTAAAAAAGCTATGGGACTCTCTTAGGGGTCTGTACTTGTTGGTCTGTAGAGCACCAGCAGTAATTGTAGAATTACAGCATCATTAAGGTAGGAGAAGATCCCCAAGATCATCAAGTCCAGCCTTTGACAGAATACCACCATGCCAAATAAACCATATCATGATGTTCCATGTCTACCCAGGGATGGTAACTCCACCACTTCCCTGGGGAGCCTTCCAATGCTTGACCACTCTTTCAGTAAAGACATTTTTCCTAATATCCAACCCAAATCTCCTTTACAGTGCAACTTTGGGTCATTTCCCAATGTCCTATTGCTAGTTGTCACCTTTGGATTGTTTTGGGGTTAGTGCTGCTGTAGCAACAGTGGTAACACATTTCTGGATTATCGTTTCCTTGGCCTGGAATATCTCAGTGCTCTTTGATCAGCATTTGGGTGAGAGAAATTTCACTGTACCCCTTGTCTGGTGCTGCAGGTGCCCGTGTACTGCAAATACAGCTGCGTGTCTGGCAGTGCTGCCTGTGTGCCTGTCCCTGTTCAGACCAGCTGGCTCGGGCCCCTTACTGAAGGCTGTTACTTCAAGCAGCAGAGTTGTTCTGCACTGTGGTATATTCAGCCTTTACTGATGCTCACCACAGCATTTTCTGAAAGGAAAATGTGTCCTTGGCTAATCTGCCAGTAACTGGCTTGTCCTAAAGTATAGGAACAAAGAAAAGCTTGTAAGGAAACCACTGCACTATCTCTATCACTCAGCCTTTCCTTATTTCCATTACATGCAGCCTTGCTTATGTCTCTGACACTTAGGGAATATTCAAATTCTGCTCTTCTTTTCTCTTTCTTCAGACCAACTGTCTTTGGGTCTGATCCAGAGCCCAGTCAGTTTGAGGGGAGTCTTCCTAATGCTGTTGGCTGGCTTTGGATCTTCTCCATCGCTTGCATCGCTCTTTAATAAATCAGAGGCATGCATCTGACTTCTTAGAAAGCTGATCTCAGGAAGGTAGAAATCAAATAATTCCAGTGTAGCACCTCAATGCTCTGCTTGAAACAGATCTGTCAGAGGGTTGCTCACCCCAAAGAGATAACAAAGGAAAAATTTTTTCCTGAATATAATATGGTTTCTAATATTTTCTATTAAATACAAGCCAATAGGAAATGTAAAATAGAAAGAAATCTTTTTTTCTGCAGTTTTCTTCCTCTGCCCCACAGACAAATTCCACAGGATCAACTTCTTACACCCCTACTTGAAACACCCTTGATATAATAGAAGACCTAAAAACATAGTCAGATCTCACCATTTAATATATACCAACAGTGTGAAATGGACCAAAAGTAAATCAGTACTGCCAAATGTCTGTAGGAACTAAGGAAATGGGCTTCAAACCCTTACTCTGGAATCAGCAATGAATGTGTATTTTTGTTTTGAAATTTTGGTTTTTTTGTTAGTTTTGTTATTATTATTGTTATTATTATTGTTATTATTATTATTATTACTACCACCCTTATCACTGAGAAGGAGTCTTTTATGGAAATAGAAATATTGCTTATTTCTGGACTAGTGGACTGAGGTCTAAATTAAAAGAGCAGCTGATTTTCAGAAGTCCCAGAGGGATGCAGGAGCACAAGGGCAAAGGGTCCTTGATGGTGGCTTCATGGAGAATCAGGAAAAGCTCAGAGAGAGCCACCAAGGAGCAAGCTCCATGTGTCAGGGTTTGTGCATGGGGCACAGGGCCACTGTACCCCAACTTTGGAGCAAAGCGCCACTGAGGAGGACAGTGTGTGAGAGCTCCTGGCCAAGCACGGCTGGAAAAAGGGACAGCTGCCAGCAGTCACTCCAGGCAGATGGGATCAGCTGCTGA
Source organism: Poecile atricapillus (assembly GCF_030490865.1). Taxonomy (NCBI): domain Eukaryota; kingdom Metazoa; phylum Chordata; class Aves; order Passeriformes; family Paridae; genus Poecile; species Poecile atricapillus. The sequence continues at coordinate 143,901,476 of NC_081250.1, forward strand.
GGGAGCACCTGAGTTGGAAATGGGGATCTCTAGAGCTCCAGCTGTTCTCCATCTGAGCTGTACCTCTTGGTGCCGAGTGGACCATGTGCACAGAGTGGTTCTGGATCTCAGATCAAATGGGGCTTTCCAAGAGCAATCAGGAGCCTTCACTGGAAGAGGGGAAGCTGAGAAAGCTGCAAACTCATCTTCTGCTTGGGCTGAAAAAAAAAAAAAAATCAAAGAAGGCAACTGTATGAGGTGGGTGGCAGGTTTGAGGGGTAGAAGGTAGTGTGATAGGGAGTGTGGTCTGGTGTTCCCCTCCTTTCCCTAAAGAAAGGGTTTCATGTCTTTAATTTGGTACTTTATATAATGAATCTTGCCTGTGTCAGAGGCAATCTCAGCTGTTCTCCTAGGCATCTGGGCTGGGACTAGTGCCAATTTTACTGCTGCTCTTCAACAGGGGCCTTTGGAGGCTAAACCTGACCCTTTAAGGCTCGGCAGAGATGTTACAGGTGACTTGTGTCTTGCTTTTGAAGGCCTTGTTGGAGCCCCTGGATGCTACTGAAATGCTTACATATGTTGGGGTCAGAGATGCAAGATATATAACTTTATCTGTGATGCCTAACTCTGACACCCAAGAAAGCACTGAATTTCACATAACACCATGGAGACAACTGTTAAAGTTAAGTAGAGAAACTGAAAATGTGAGTGTGTAAATTAGAGAGTTCTCTTAAGTCACTGGGTGAGAAAGTTAAAGGTTTAAGCTGGTTTAGAAAATAAGAAGAAAGATGGAGGAATTAGGGCATTCTCTCTTTTCCTTCTTCTTCCTCTAGAGGTTTTTGGGTAGTAGTAAGTCATTGGGTAGAGAATGCTGCAGTGCAGCACACAGGTATTGGGTCATTGGGTCACTAAGAAAAATAATTTACTTAGCATTTGTTAATTGGTTAAATAGACATATAAAAGACCTTGAAGAAGTTCTTTGTTAGCCATTTTGCACCTTTCTATCTTAGTGCACGTAGCTCCTTGTACCCTGTATACATGTAATGTAGATAAGAATAAACAAGAACAAGAGAAAGCTGCCCCTCTGTCATCAGTGTCAGTCCGAGGGGGAAGAAGAACCCAGCCACAAGTGTCCCATCAGGACATACATATAATAACAACAACCAGGGCTTATTTTCATCTGCTTGTGCTGAGTGCAATGTTACCCTTTGGAGACGGCATCTGATGGTTTCTGCCTGGGAGAGCACTGGATTTAACGCAGGGGAATGATTTGGAACTGGTAACAAAGGTGTGGGTACTCCAGTCCTTTTCCGCAGAAAACCTGAAATCTAATAAAAATGTTTATTTATTGTTTTATCTTGGCTTGCTTTCAGGCCTTATTATGTTACAGCTACAGAGATTTAATTAAGAAGAATACTGAATGTGGTCAACTTTGTGCACACTAAGGATGTGATGAAAACAACGGCTACTGTAAAAACCCTTAAATAGTTCTATCAGTCTCCTGAAAAAGAGGAAACTTGGTGTTTTCTAACCAGTATTTTCCTATCATGAAATAGGATTGGGGGATTTTAGAGGATGATAAATTGACTATGAGTCAGTGGGCCAGCATCGTGCTAAAGGAACCTGCTCTACTGTACAGCAGATAGTGTGGGGTGTACTTCAAAAACTAAATAAAAACTACCCAGACATTCAATTTTCCACTTTCTTCAGCAGTGACTGGGCCACAGGATGCAGTTTAGGGCTTCATGTTATAGAATTGGACAAGTGACAGTCTGGAGCTGAGACCACAGCAGTTGTGGAAAATAAGAATCAGTATTTTTGCAGAGGAGGGTGCTTCCCTGACGGGAAGAGAAGTGAGCGAGGACACCTCATGACAGTTACACACATAAACACTCAGACTCTGCAGCAAGACACCTGATCATCAGAGATGCTCTGTCTCCAGGACCCTGCTCTGTTTGGGATTAGAGCTGCAAAGAAACAGCAAATAGAGCAGCATGACACCATCTCAATGTGAAAATGGAGACCCAGCTGCTTTGTTCTGGTTGTTGCTTTTGCATCTGTTCCACATTGCAAGAAGGCTGATACCAATTCCTATATAGCCAAATACAGTCAGAAAAGCATCTTGTGTGGTTTAAGCCCAAATTCTTGGGGAAGAATTAATCTGAAGGGTGCATTTTTATTATCTTGACTGGCAAACAGCTGATCTGACAAGAAGCCTGTGGTAGTGCTGAAAGCTCACAAAATTATTTCAGAAGCATCTTAATTCATGGCTCATATCTCAGATTGTGTCTCCACATTACTGGTTGCTCTACACTAAATCTTTCAGCCCAGCTGCCTCTGCTCTTTCCAGCAATAAAGATGAGGGTCACTTCTTCTCATTAGTCAGTAAAAGCTGAATTTAAAAATAACATGCTGATATTGCTGCACGGAAGTGTTTAAGTTGGATTAAATATGAGAGAAAATAAATCTGGGAAGAGCAAGCTACAAAGGGAATTGCAGATTCACTTTCCAGTCTGGAAGATTTTTAGGGCAGAGACTGTCAATTATTTTGTTTGTACAACAATCTCAACATAAATGGGGCCTCTAGCTGCTTCCACAATGTAAATTATTGATGCTGTTAGGATCCACAAAAGACGCGTGTCTAGCTTTAAGCACAAGGGTAATAAAACTGACGTCTAAAGGAATCCTTTAGCTCAAAGTTAAATATTGGCTTATGTTCGTTGGGCTTCTGGTGGCTGCTTTAGGGCTATGTACCTGATGGGATCTTGAAGTAACAAAGCTGGCCATGCTGTGATAGAGGATGCAGGTCTGAATAGACACACTTGGGAGTTCCAGATAATTCTTATGACCTCTCAGAGAAACTCAGCCCTGTTGACTTTGCAGGAAACCACTTGAAATAGATAGTCCTTATCCAAAGTGACAGCAGGTACACGATCCTAATAAAAGAAACATGGACCCGTTGCACATCATCCTGTCATTGCATTACCTTGTCTGACAAAGGAAGGCGGCACACCGTGATCTGAAAGAGATCTGAGGTGACACGGCACCTGACAAGACATTCTGGCTGATGGAAAGGGAGCAGGGAAGCAGGGAGGGTGGGAAGGAAGCGGGGCTGGAACCACCTGGAGCTGTGGCTCAGCACTTGCTGGTTCCTTTGTGTTGGGTGGTCTGTGCCTGAGCTCCCGGCGACAGATGTGAGTTTGTGAGGTGCCAAAAAGAGTCTTGACTAAGCAGAAATAACAAAAAGAAAAAACTGACAAGAAAAAAAGTTAATAATCCTCAGCCTCTGGGGCCTTTTTGGCTTGCTATTTTTTACCCCAGCCTTCAAACAGCCTGTGCTACGGCAGATTGCAAACCCTTACAGATTTGCTAGCCTTTGCCTTTTGGAAAAAGCCTTACTTTCTTTTTGGCTCAGTTTACATTCCTTTTCAGCCATCTCTCCCTCTCTTGGAGGTGGAAGTTTGCAATGTATTATGCATGATGTTATTTAAACCTCTATGTTGATTGTGGTTTCTACAGGAGCCCTTTTTTAAACATTGTTCTTTTTGAATGTATCACCTGCCTTTGGAGCAAGACACTTCTGGCTTGGCTGTCCTTGCTGTGAAATGGCAGGGGGAGCAACATGAGAGGAGCCCTAAGCCCTGCAGATATAATGCCATGGTGATCAGCAAAACCTACCTGATCACACCTGTCTGGCCTCTGTGCTCTCTGCATCCTTCAGTCTCTTCTCTGGTCTCCCCTTCACACACTTGCCCCTTCCTGGGGGTTGGGGCAGTGCCTGTGCTTCCAGCCAGAGGAACACCTTTCAGGAGGGTGAGCATGCATGAAAGGCATCCAGCTGCTAGGAAGGAGCTGTGGATTTTCCCTTTTCTTTACTCCTCCTGAGAGAAAGGGAAAGAAGCTGTGTAATGCCTCTTGTTCATCTCTTTATCTTCCCACTTGAAGTACAGAGCCAAGGGGCAACTTTCCATTCCTTACAGTTGTCACCATGTGTTTCTTTCTTACAGGAACAAGGTGACAAAAAAACCTTTGGGAGATGCACAGCAGGAGCCCATGAGAGATCTGCCCCTGATGAGTACAGAGAGGTGGGCTCTGACCCCTGCAAGCAATGCTCTACTCACCCCAGTGCCTCTGGTTCCACCTCAGCCTCCAAAAATAAGATTGTGCCTCAATGAGAGGAATCATGACCCAGCTTTCCCAAGTGCTCAGGAGAAGGTTTGGCTCTGCAGAAGGAAAGTCAGTCTTAGGGCATCCATACAAGGTGGCAGCTCCTGCTCCTTGGGCTTGGAATGAGACCCTTGGCTGAGCCTGGTGGAGTCCATCGGAGTTCTGCTGGTTCAGATGACCCTTCTGAGCATGGATGGTCACCCATAGTTCTGAGACTCACAAAACACTGAGCTCTATCACCTGAAGAGATTTCCTTTCTTCCAGCTTCTGTCTGCATCTGCAAAGCCTTTCTGTTCAGGAAGTCTTTTATAGAGCAGAGGTGTACATATATCCTCCATGGAGTCATTGTCGGAGCTGTGCTCACAAGGCACTATTTTATGGGAAGAGCAAAACTGATATTTCAAACTGGAAGAAAAAAGACAAAGGGAGTTACACAGATCAGGAAGCCTTGGATGATGAATGACACTTACCTCTCTGCTGAGCTGTGTCTGTTATGTATGTTGCCTTTTTCTCAACCTGGAAATGAAACTTGAGATAAGCATTAAGTACACAATTTGGTTGTAGTCAATCAACCCTACCTAGGGCAGAGACCTAATGTGAGCAGATGCCCCTTAAACAAGGAAGATGTGGGACCTGTGTGCTTCTCAAGAAGCTGTTGGAGACCTCAGGGACATTCTTGCAAAAGGCAGTGCTGCTACATCCTCACAGCTTCCCCATCACCAACTCCATGTGCTGTAGTCACGCTGCTTGGTTGCAATGGAAATTGTCTCCCAAATACAGAAAACTCCACGCTCTGGTGTGCCAAGCAGCCATGGCCTCTGCTGTAAGGACATCACCCACTGATTGCCTGGGCACTGTGTGAAAACTGACAGATTTCAACTATTGAAATCAGGTTTTGTTCATTAATCTTTGCATTGGGCTAAATCCCAGGCTTACCTGACATGATTAATTTAAGGTGGACAACCAAAGAAATTTGGGATTCAGAATGTTGGGTTTTCTGACTTTTGTGGTAAAAATTTCTTGCTTCTCTAGAACAACTTTGGGGTTCAATTCTCTCTTTGTGATGCCCTTCTGTGTCCCAGGCAAGGGTTAACATCTCTAAGTCACCCGCTCCACTGCCCACCCTGCACCAGGCTTAGCTTGCCCTTCCATTGTTTGGACTAAACCTTCCCAGATTTACTTACTTCCTTTTGATGTCTGGCAATGTTTGTTTATTAGCGCCAGTGGCCTGTGTTAACTCTGAGTAAGACTTTGACTAAATCCCATTCTCTGCCTTTCCTCCCTTCACGGGCTTGTGAGCTGATAAACTTCAGTGCTGGCTTTCAAACCCAGTGAGGTTAAACATGAACTTCTTTTACACCTGCCTGCTTTCCCAGCTAATGGACCCTGGTGGCTGCTGAGAGAGGAGTCCTTTTATGGCAAAGAGAAGGCTGCAAAAGTTCATTTTGTTTCTGGTTCGTATATTCGAGAAGTGGGGTTTTAACTCTTTGAGAGGAAAGAATTATTTTAGTGAATTCCCTGCTGTCCTGAGGTCATCTGCTTAACAGTAGAAGAGAAATAATAACAAGACAGGTATTAGCCCATAAGTCACGTAGTGTTATGTATAGTCCACCAAGCATTATTTTATTATTCTCTTCTTTTCACAGTGCTTAAGTACCATTTTGGGATTCAGGGTTTAGACAGCTTCAATCTGAAGTATGAATCAAGAGAAAGAAGATGAGAGGCTGTTTGGGAAATGATAAGTACTTCCTATGGAAACTTTTGCAACAGTTCTGTTTTTCCTTTAATCATGGGAAAGTTCCATTAAAAGAACAAAGCCTAACAAAAAAAAACCAAACAAAAAAAAACCAAACCCCAAATCCACATTTTTTTTTCACATTTTTAATATTTGAAATTTAAATTTTTGTTATGGGTCTATCTCAGGAGAGTAGGTATTGAAAAATCCCCTACAACTACTTGTGGCTTTTCATTTTAAGACAATCTCCTTGCTAGATTTGCTCACAATATTTAATTACAGACATAACCCCTATTACCAATTCTATATGGGTTATGTGCTTTATGTATATGCTGTAAGTTTTATGATTTATGATTACAAAATAAGGCTGCATGATGATAATTTTAAAGTAAAGAATCTTTGGATATTTATTACTCCATTATTACTCCATTTCTCTTAATCAACAATAATTAATTTTTGAGGCATCAGTATCTAAGGGTCCTAAAATGCCTTGTGGGTATTTAAATATTCTTTTTACAGGATTTACAAATTCACTGATTTTTAAAATGGTGTTTCAAGGGTCTACAGATGTTCCAGCATGGAGAAGTAACTGTGTGGTGCCAATCTGAACTTTTCTATGCCATTAAAATGTCTTTGCCAAAAAGAACTCACATTCAAACTGCAGGTGATTGACAGATGGCAAAGAGGAAGGATTATAGAATATGAATTGCAGAGTGAATCCAGATTGCACTGAAAGGTTTTAAAAGCCTAAGGAAAATTTGTGGTCATCCAGAACTGATTTTACATGACAGTCAGATGACATAATAACAACTCTCCTTTTATCTCCAATAATTTTTCTTCATATATTTTCTTGAACTATAGCATTTGGTGGAGGGGCTTTTAACTCATTTTGCCTATGATTCTTTGGCAGTGCCTTTGATCTCTTTCAGTGTGGTGATGGAAAGACCTCTGCTGAAGGTTTCTGGCACCATTCAAGAAATTGTCACCCAGTTCCTCTCTAGTCCCTTCAGAACAGTGAGGGGAGTAGACACGTGCCTTTCCACCCCTCCTATTCATACCTTAGATTCCATCCCAGTCTTCTCCATCCCAGCCCCACAACAGCTTCTTCTCCAGTGCCCCACACCAGCTCAGAGCAGGACATGCACTGCGTGGCTCTGCCGCAGCAGCAGGGACCACAGGGATGCTCATGTGCCTGACTTCCACCCATCTCCACGAGCATCAGGACCTGGTCACCAAGGCTGAAAAACAGACTTCTCAGAGACACTTAGACACTGTGAAGGAGAGCAGACTGTTATTTAACTTTAAAGATCAAAGCCTGACCCTGTCTGCCAGTAAGAGCTATTCCTGTCTATGTAGAAACCTTTTGGTTTCAAGAGGTCTCTGGTTTACACATCCAGGGCTTTCTCCAGTCTTTTCTGCTGAATGCTGAGATCTGCACTGAAATACTCTCCATAAACCTGAAAACAGCTCACTGTAAGTCAGGGGGGGCACTATTTTCCAACAGGTCAATATTTCTGAGATTGTTATCATAACCAGTGACCAAAAAATCCTGTTTACACAGAAAACAGTACTGATGTACCTAATGTAGTCGCAAATCCTAAGTGCATTTCAGCACAAATCTGCATATAGACACAGTTCTTTGTGAACAAATGCTCTAGTGCCACAGCAGCCTTCAGAACAGGAACAGCTTTGCCTTGTCTTTAACAAGGATTGTGAGTCACAGAAAGATTTTGTTTCTCCTTCTTGCATGAAAAAACCCAGCCTCCTGTATGTTCCAAATATCTTCCTTTAAACATTTATTTGCCTGTTGCAGTGCTGGACTGCTTGTGCTCTTTGCCTGAGCAGTCAGGCAATTCCCTTTGAAGATGTTTACTAATTAAATAAGAACAAAGATGGAATGAATGTTAAGGACCTTCAAACACTTGTTGTATGCTGCAGTTCCATGACTGTACTTCACAAGCTGCTCTAAAATCCATACATTTTGCAATACGCCACATTCCTTTAATGGAGTTTCTTTGTTAAAAAGGTTAAGGGGAAACAAAAGGAATTCTGGCTTGTTTCATAGCCCGTTTTTCACATCTGCAGCTTTTACAGTAGGAAAGGTGCAGAGTTTGTTGGATCTGGCAGAGCACTGATACCCAGCATGGAAGACTCCAGCTCCAGCTGAGGCTTTAGGAAACTTACTGGCTCTGCTTATTTTTCTTATCCACCAAGCATAGGCTGGTACCTAAAGGCACAAGTGCAAACCAAACCCCAGCTACAAGCACTGCCAGATTCAGGCAAATTCTGAATAACCCTTATTTTTAGGATCTGGGGCAAAGTTGCTTTCTCACTCATTTAGGTGTGACACACTCGTGCTGATCTCAATAGCTGAAGATCTTTTTAATTAAAGAACAATGATAAAAAGCCACATAAAATGGGTTGCATCAAAGCATCCTCATACTACAAATGCTAATTACTATAATTATACAAGATTGCTCACGTTTATTTTCTAGGTGGGAAGGCACACCAGCTGACTGGGTTTCATTGTGTGGCTATTTCAGCAAAATTTTAAGGAGTCAGATGTCTTGCCTAGGAGCTGTCCCTTCCAAGCTGCATAGCTATGGACAGTCTCTCACCTAATATAAACATCTCAGTGCATGAGAATTGACATGAGGGTCTTTCTTTGAATGAGTTCCAGTCACTTTCTTTGGTCTTCCTGATTTAGGGACCTCTCCCAGGCTGACAAACTCTTCGTGCTCTGGGGAGGTTGTAGAAGTGTTGTAGGTACGTACAATGTCCTGGTGGGCTGCTTGTTCGCCAGTGGTCCCATCATCCCTATTTAGCCATCCCCCTGGGGTTATGCCAGGCTTTGGTCCCTTCCAGAGGAATTACAGGCCCAGGATGGCTGGTCCTGCTGTGAGTGCAGGACCTGGGGTGTGGTGTGCAATATCAGCAACCTTCTTTTCCCCACCAAGGGGTTTCCTGGGATTTTTCTGGAGCCATAGCAGATAGCGTTTGGTTGCTCCAGATGACTTACCAGGGGAATCTTTGTCAGAAAAGTGGGAAGACACAGAGCTCCAGGAGAAGTGCTCTAGTGTAACAGCCAAGGTGGAGAGAAGGAGCCATGGTGAGCTGGAAAAGGTCAGGAGACAGAGGAAAGGAAAGGAAAAGCCTTTCAGGGAACAGGAGGAACCACTGTTTGGTTGGGCTGCTCTTTCAAAGTCTGCAATCAACATTTGTTTTACACTGACAAAACTATATTAAAATATACTTCTGCTGAGTGTATGAGCAGCCCCAACACACACCTTGAAAAGTCAACACTGGAATCCTTGTCTCTATATAAACAAATCTTGTGAGAGAGCTAAAACATCTTGTTAGGAGCAAAAAAATGAAACAAAGCAAATTTGAATCATTCACAATTAAAAATAATTAAAGGCTGTTATAAATTCAGTCTAAAGATGATTTTTTTTTTTTTAAAAATAACAACACAAAAAGCGAAAAACTCTAAGTGAAATGGCTCCAGAGTGTAGAGTATAATTTTTTTAAATAAAGCAATTCAGTAGGTTAGATAGAAACTTGTGAAAAAAGCAGCTGTCAACCCCAGTTTATATTTTTTTCTCATTAAAAAAAAAAACAACTCCACCACCACCTCAAAACCACATTTGGTTGAAGTTTTGTTTAATCTTTTCCTCTGGGGCTGGTAAATGGAAATGTGCAAGACAACTAAATTGGCATCAGTAGATTGTTAAAGGTCTTGAGTAAATATTTGCATGATCATAAGATGAATTGGGTTGGAAGGGACCTCAGGAGGTCTCTGGTCCAGACTCCCTCAAAGCATGGGCAGTGCTGAGATTAGGCTGCTCAGGGCTTTATCCCTGAGCTTTTGGATATTCTGTGAGATCCCATGAGGTGCTGAATGCAATTGTGTGCACCAAGAGAGGGCTATGGAGCTTCCCCCTTCTGTTCTCTGCCCAGGGGTTGGGGCCGGACATCATATTGTATGTAGAGGTCAACCTTCTTGGGGGAGAGTAAAGTTAGGGGTTTTATTTACTATTTCTGTTCAACAACTTTTTCCTGGGGCAAAAGCAGCATCATACAGCTCATCCAAAGCCAGGTACAGCATTCCATTTCAGATCACACAAAGCTAAGGGCACTGATTTAATAGGTGAAACTCAGAAAATGGCCATATCTAATAAGAGAGAGAGAAAAACCTGGGCACAGTGCACTAGTAATGTCTGCTACCTTTTTGTTGTGGTGTTTCCTTTACTGTACTGGAAATGAATGCACACACCCCTGACTTCCCATAGGTTTACTTGTCTCCAGGAGTCGAGCCTGCACAGCAAAATTACTCCCATCTTTTAAGCAGCAGATTTTCACTATGAATAAAGTTGCATCTTCTTTTGTGCCTAGTGAAGGGAAAGCTAGCACATATTTCCATTATTTATTTTCCACACTACTGCTTTAATACAACTTCCTCTTAATAAAAGCAAAGCACTACTAAAAAGCTGAGAGAGTTCCATGAGTAGCAAAGCCAAGGAAGTTTCATTTCCTAGAGATTTGTATCTTGAGGTTGTATCTTTATGTGGTTTCTCTGGTGTCTAATGATAGGTGAATCATGTATTATGATTTAGGTGGGAAGGGTCCCCTTTACAGAGTCAGAGAATCACAAGGTTGGAAGAGACCTTTAAGATCACTGAGTCCAATCCATGCCTTTAGCCACCTTGAGGTGTCTAATCCAGCATCATGGTCAGGTCTAACTCTGGAGGTAGATCAGATTTCTTGGGGTCTCGTTCAGAAAGGTTTGGAAATCTTCAAGGTTGGACAATGTCTACCCTCTCAGGTATCTTGTTCCAGCACTGAACCCCTCTGAAGGTGAAACACTTCTCTTCTGTCCAGCTGGAATAGCCTCCAACGTAGGTTGTGATTGTTTCAGCTTGTCCTTTCACTGTGCATCTTTCAGAAGGGGCTGTCTCTATTTCCCCCATTTTCCTTCCATCAATAAAAAGAAAGGAACCTGATCCACCCGCCCATAGTTTTCTCCTTTCCTTGTTGAACAAAGCCAGCTATCCCAGTCTCTCCTTGCTCTTTATGAACTTTAGTGTCCTCTCCATCCTCGTGTTCCTCACTTGGATTCCTTCAAGTTTTTCTGACTTCTGACTCTTGGGTGACGGTCCCAAAGCAAGATACAATACAGGGGTTTGTTTTGCTATGTGATTTTTCTCTTCTTCCTCATCCTCCTATTTGCATAGCTTTAGTGTCTTTGAGTCTTTCACCTCTTTGTCAATGTATTTAATACTTTTTAAACCTGATAATGGGTTTAAAAATTATTTCTGGAAAGGATTAATATACAGGTATGCCCAGTCTTACACAGTGTAATTACACCGGCCTCATATTCTTGTGAAAGGAGGCTAAATGCCAGCAACTATAATTTATTGGCCTTACGTGGAAAGAGGGAGGAAAACCAAGAGATGATGGAGCAGATATCATTCCAGATCTGTAGAAGAGGTTTCTTTTCTGAGGTATTTGACATATTTTCCTGCTGGTATTTATTGACCCCTCAAACAAAATTATTTCTTATAAAATCAGCTGTGTTAATCTAGACACAGAGTTAAGGCTGTTTCATCTACCCTGGTGGACACTACTTAATGCAGAAGTGCCAGTAGAGTATCAGCAGGTATTTTGAGGGATGCCCTACTTGGTACTTACTCTAGGTCACTAAGTCAGAGGGAACTGAAGACACAGAAGTCATTTCCCTGCACATGGGAAATCTAAAGGACTTGCCTCTCCAATGTTGTATCTTAAAAATTTTTATTAGCCCAAATGAGACCTATACTGGTAAAAAAACCTGGTTTACACACAAAAAATGTCAGGTTTCTCCAGTGAAGGTATTTCTGGTATGGAAAAATGGGGTACAGGTTTACATGTCTTTCACCTGTGTGGCTTAGTGGAATACTCTGCCTGGGTTAAGGCACAGCCATTTGGAAATCCGTGTGGGCTGTGTACTCGGTGTCTGTCACACATCACAGCCTGGCACCCCCATGACTGATGCTTTCCCAAGTCTGTATTGCATACAAGGTTTAAAGACAGCTATTGTAAATATTTCTGCACTAGCATAGCTGTATTGATTCTTGGGGGGTCAATGATTCTGTTTTGCTTATATGATTACAACTAAACTGGCACACCTTCCTGAGAAGTCACCTCCGCTCGATGGCAATTCATTTTGATCTTCTCAGAGGTTATCATGAGCATGGAAAACATCCACAAATGGATTGTTCCCTCAGAAGCAATGAATGCAGATTGAATCACCCTTGAGTACGGCTGAGTTTTCAGACGGCAGCAGAGCACCATGCCTGCATTATATTAGTTTTGCATATTTATAAGCTAGTGAGTGTTACATATTTGACAGGGCAGGTCATTGCTCAGCTTCCAAGGGCTCTTTCTAAGACAAACAGACATTTTCAAGAAATTCACAGAATTTTATTTGTTTCTTTTTTAGAGGAAGCTGGAGGCTGAAGCTGGAAACATACATTTCAAGCAGCTAAAGCCATGACCTTTCCTCTTTTAAACTACTGGACCTGCTTTTTTCTATAAGCCAGTTGTTTTGTCTCTTTCCTATGCTATTTCTTTTCTTGCCTATGTGCAAACCACTGTTCTTCATTCCTCAGGTCTTCATCCAATAGTTAATAGCTGAAGGAACACTTAAGATGGCAATGGATAGTGAAGCCTGCCCTTTGAAGAAACTTCAAATAATAAAATGGTCTTGCATCAAGCTGTAGGATTTATTTCCCAAAGACTATGAAAAAATTATCATGACCTCTTCACATTTGTCAGTGTTCTGTACATATTTATTTATTTTTTTTCCTTCTTTCCTGTGTTTGGAGTCTGATCACAAAACATCTTTCTTTACCATGCAGACTTTTTTTCTTTCTGTCTGGTCTTTCAGGCTGTCTTCCACTAAGTAACTGAGTCATCTGGCTCATCTCTACCTCAAACTTCCCTAGGGTGCTGAGTACCATTCTTTTAAATTAAAATCTGTTTTTTCATGACTGGGGACTTTTCCACTTTTTAGCCCTTCCTTCTTTTGGACAGTCTGTACTGGGTGCCTTTTCCTATTCATGTACTTGTTTTTCTTTCCTACCCTTCAGGAAGAGCACTGTCATAAAGAAATTACTTCCCCTTTGCTTTGTGTAACTTCTGGACAGGAGACAGTGTGTGCTGAAGGTCTTGACAGCCAATGGGTTTCCCCCAAAATTCTGCATTTCAATTTTAGTGACATTTAACAAACCACCACAGTCAGAAGTCCCAAGCTGCCTGATGAAGCTGGTTTGTATGCACCTACTTACCCACACAAAAACTCTGATTATACAGAGTGCTCAGTGTCAAATTGAGCATCAGCGACCTGAATCCTGATGGCATCCTGATTTCAGTGGTAGCCAAGCAACAGTCTCAGTTTTTCTCTGGTCATTCATTCCATCAAGGAGAAAGTGCTTTTGATGTGTTTTCATTTATTAAGGTTGCCTTGCTGAAAGTGTAGTTGAAGTTGTTATACTCCAGCTTTATGGGTTTTCACTGGCAGTTGTTAACTGGGGGCAAAACCAGAGCTGGGTTTGAGATGGGGCAGTCACAATGGCTCAGACCAGAACCTGTCTGCCTGCCAGTAGGGCTGCTGCATCATCTGTGGTAGGATTAGTGCCTTAATATCACCTCATATCACATATAAAGCTAATGCTGTAGAATGCTATGATGCCTGCACTGAACACTCATGTTTTGTCACCTTCACACCCACTTACTGGAAAAAAAATGAAAAGTTATGGTTGCCTCTTCATTGCTCAGAAAGGGAGCTTTTCTGAAGCAGAAATGAAATGTGCAGCAAGAGCCCACAGGGTCCCATGGGAAGCAAGGTTCAGGTCAGTCACAGTTTTAAGTACAGAGCTGCCAAACAGTTGAGAAGACCAATTGTGTTAGCACTGTATCGCCCTGTTGTTAGCTTTCAGGAGATGACTAATGTGCCTTAATTAATCCCTGTGTGAAAAACATTGTCGGAAACACAGACAAGGCCAAAACTGTGAGCAAGTTATTGGGAGCAGCATCTTTGTGACGTGCTTTTCATCAGGGAAATGTTGGCCACATAAGGAAGACAGCACAAACTGTGCTCTTTGGTCAAAACCTATTTACTGAAAATGATGAAAACCTGACCCTAGTTCAAGAAAAAGCATCTTCATAAGTAGAAAAATACCAGTAAAAATTGCAATTAACCAGGAAGACATGATCACAGCCTCACAGAGAATGACAATGAATAGCAGTAATGCCACAGCACAGCAAAGGCACAGTGAGTTCAGTTGTACTGCTCTGTATAATCTAGACATGATTTCTGTATGCAGTGTGAGTGCTGTAGTAATTTGTTTTTATTTTATTTTCTTTTTTAATCTTGGTAATAAAGTCAAATCCTGACTTAAATCAGGGCATTGGTAGTGATGGCAGATACACACTGTCATCATCAGCCAAAAGATCTCATATCTCTTTGTAGACATATATTCAAAGGTCATTTTGTCCACAGCTGAAAACCAGCCCTCTCTGGAATAAAAATGAAGCAGAAAGTAGACATGTGCAGAAATGCCAGGCCAGGAAGTGAAGACTTCCCCTTCCAATTGAAGGGCAGAGGGATGGTTAAGTGATTAAAATATTAGCCAGAAGACTGACATAACAAAACTGCATTTTCCAGTCTCTTGTAATACAGATGAACACCGTAGGAAATTGAAAATATCTGATCCAAGTCAGTGGTGCATGAAATCTCCCTTAGTGTTGGATATTTTGTTGATTTTACTTTGAATGTTTTGGCACAATGTGATAACAGCAGTGAGACTGACTACAAGATTAGTCCTTGGTCCAGACTGAAATAAAAATTCAGAGTGTGAAAATTGACTCTGTGGGGCCTAAAATGCTACGTGTGTATTGATTGTGTGCTTGCATGGGGATATTTATCCTGAGTGTGCCAGTCACACATGTTACATCTATCCCATAGGCACTGAGGCAGGTGAAACACAACCCCTTTCAGAAGACTGGATTTGAAAGGAAGGCTGACGTAAAGGCAGGAATACTGAATGGGGAATGGCTTGACTGTAGCAATGCTTGTGAAGCTGAAGGAGCTGTTCCTGAGTCTGATCCTTGGCTAGCTGTGGGTATGTCACCGCACTGAATGAGGCTCCCTTGGGCTTGTTGGAGTTTGGCCCAACTCTTTCATTCCAGGCTTGAGTCAATGGTCTGTCATGGGAGTCAGTTAAAATAAAAGCTGAAACTAGGTTTGGAATGGGGCAATTTCAGTTTGGGAAAAACTATGGGTGGAGGTAAACCAAACAAGAAAAGCAATTGTGATGCCATGACGCAGGCAGTGGTTTAAGAGCAGAGGAGAATGAGCTCCAAGGCAGAGAAACTGAACCCACATTACAAGTTAAACCAACAGCTGAAGTCCTCTGAAATACTCAGACCAAATCTACTACTGGGGATGCAGTTTATCCTCGTGAGGCTCTGCTTTGCTTTGTGATTTAGGCCTCTCGCTTCCATCATCTGATGACCAGCAAAACAAATTCTTCAAGCAAGAGCACTGGAGTTTCTTTCATGTTTCTGGAGTTAGCGCAGCTATGATAGTGCAAATCTGGCAAAGTTGAGAAGGCAAAATTTAGTAGCCTTAGCCTGACCTCAGATTACATCCTCTCATCCTCTTAACTCTCTTGGATTCTGAAGCTTGCTGGTTGTAAAGTCAAATGTGATATTTCAAATGAGAACATGGGCTGGATCCAGAATTTTGTCACTGAAATGCATGTTTCACTGCTGGGAAAAGAAGATGGTTTATTGTGGTGTCCCTGAAAAAGCTTCTCCCTGCTCTGGAAACCAGGGCAGACCTGAGCAGATTGCAGAAGTTCATGAGGGTGTGTGTCTTGCACTGATAGGGCATGAGGTCTGTGTTCTTGGGTTGCTGTTATGCTAAATGATAGCAAGAGTATTGTGAGTATCTTCATATTGTAGTCCTTATCCTGCAGGTTTCAACCATTGTTTTTCATAGGAGAGGGACTTTTTTTTACACACCCTGCATAGTTGCTGCTTAACTTCCCCACTAATGTGGGCAACCAGACACTAGTTAGAGAATTAAAAGAATTTTAAGCTAATGGAAAACTTTGATGACCTTCCAGTAGTTTTTCTATCAGGTTTGAACTTGGATTCTTCTTAGTAAGAGTAAGAGTACCACTTCTTAGGTAGGTAGCTCTGTGGATGACAGTCTGATGTTTTAGGGATGGCACAATGTGCTCAGGCAGAGCCTAACCAGCTCGAAAAGGCTCGTCTGAAAAAATGCATGTCCATAAACCACCCAGGAACAATTAAGTGATTGCAACCACTTGTTTTGATCATATTTTCCCAGTTTTAGTCACTGCAGCCTGTTACAGTTAAGTGCAAAACCTCTGCTCCTCAGAGGACACCTTTGTGTGTGAATGGGAAGGTTGTGTCATACCTCTAGCAAAAAAGCAGTGCTTTTACTCTACTGGAGGGACAGGAGATGGATGGGCATTAGAGGAGGAGCAGCAGCCTGTATTCTCAAGGATATTTAGGTACTTGATTCCTATTGATTTTCTCATGATCCAGGTAGCATGTAAATACCTGTAACAATCTGAACAGAGATAAACTGGTTTCTTTATGAAGCTGCACTGAATGTTAAACACAGCAATGACTCAAATGCTGGAAACAAAGCTGAAGAGCAGAGGAGACACGTGATTATATGGGGCCATAAGGAAAGGCCTGAAGGACAGCCAGACAGGAGCTGCTCCAGGAGATCTAAAGGCATTCTGTGCTGGCAGTTCATCGATGAAGGTTGCTCATTATTTGCTTATTTTGAACATGTTTGCTGAAGGCCAAAGCCTGTCAGATCTTAGGAAGGTTCTTTTTCAAGAGCTTTTGTTGCCTCAGCAAACAGGTCATGAGTCCAACCCACCCACTCCACAAACAAACATTTCTCCAAATTATCAGGGGAATGGAGTTCATTTGACAGAGATGTCATTTTGGTAGAGACAGATCACTTAGGGTGTGAGGAGTTTTACTGTGTGTGTGTGTCCGAGTTTTGCCCTCCACTCTTCAGCTTCCTCCTCATGCATCCTGTATAATGACTGTGTGTGTGTTTGTGTATGTGTATGTTGATTTCACTCCTTTTGGAGCTGCTTACCTTTCTAATTATACTCACTAAGCGCTCAGTACTTCACTTGGCTGTGTTCCCAGAACAAAGGCTATAGCTGAATACAAATAACTGAATTAAAATAACTTTGGCTTTTAATCAGAGGAAGGCCCTGTGTTGCTTAGGAAGTTGGAGATATCACTAAGCAGAAAGGTAATTCTTCCAGCTCTCATGTAAATTGTGTGCCTGTCTGCTTCCCAAACAGCTTCACACTCACATCTGTCAGATTGCTTCTCCTGGTGAGCTTCACAGGGGACTAAGGGGAGGTGATCACAACAATTACACTAGTATTTGGGACAAGAAGGAGCTCTAAATGGTTAACAGCATTTTTCAGTGTCATGGAGTTACTTTACCTTTAAGGAAAGTTGGAGTTGCTGGGGACTGCCTGAAGTCTTTTCTCCTGACCAATTATCGGTCATTGCTGAGAACTGACAGCAGTTTTAGCCATTGATAAGTGGGATCAACTTGTGAACCCCACCTTAAAGTAAAAAACCAGAACTCTCTTGTTCTCTTTGTTTCTTGGCTGTGAAGGGTTGCAGAGCTCCGGCTGGCCTCCGGTTCCCTGCCCAGGCCACGCGGCCGTGCGGGGGCCGGGCTGGGCCTGCCGTTCTCCCGGCCGGGAGATGGGGCCTGCGGGAGCTTGCTCCGAGCCAAGCCAGGCCAGGCCAGTTCCTGGCTTGGCTGCAGGTTTTGCCGTGATGGAATTTACCAGAAAACTGTCGAGTGAAGAAGGAGAGGGGCTCTGGGCCTGCTGAAAGCAGAGACACCGACCACACTCTCCAGAGCAGCTATGAGGAACTTTCCATCGCAGACGGCTCCAGCTCCTGTTCAGCAGAGATCACCGAACCATCTACAAAAGCTGGAGCAGGATTTTAACTCTTTCTTACCCAGATGAGACTTGCGGATTAATCTTTTTATCCAGAGAGAGAAACGGAGAGTGATCAACATGAAAAGAGACTTTATAAACTACTAGTGGCAAGAAAGAAAAGCTTCAAGAAAGGTAGAGAATTAAGAAGATGCTTTAATTAAGCTGAAATATCTTTCTGTTAAAACTATGGGGATGGACAATGAAGTCCTGAAAAGAACTCCTTTAATTCATGATAGAGTATGGGGAGGAATAGAGTGTTCAAAGTATAAATTTGAGTAAAAAGTAGAGTAATTATGGTATAGTGAAGTGCTGGGAGATTTGAAGCCTTGAGAGGCAATGAGAAAACTGTTTTCTAGTGAAGCTCACAGAAACAGATGAAGAATACTTTTTGCCTTTGAATAACTTATCCTTAAAAATGCTATCCCCAAACTAATGACCCATAACACATTTCAGAGTGATGTGGAATGGGAGGGGTGGGCTTTGATAACAGCAGCTCTGGGCAGCTGATATCAAGGAAACGGAAAACTATAACAAAAATAATTTTCTTGTGAGAAACTCCATAAATTAACAAAAGGGAACTTCTGTTTCTCTACAGAGACTGGTGAAAAGACTGTAAAAAGAATTAGAACTGTTTAAACCATCAAAGTTCTAAAGTTTCTGTCTCTGTTGTCATGTGAACAAAAGAATGGTGGGCAGTAAGAAATGAAAAGGTTTTTCTGGAAGTTTATTCTGGTGTTCTTATTATTGTAGTTTGTCAGTAAACTTTCTTTATTCCTTTTAAGTTTTACGCCTGTTTTGCTCTTGTTTTAATCCATATCTCACAACAAGAAATAAGTAATTTTTTTTTCCCCCCTTTTGTTAATTACTGGTTTAAAACCACGACATTCAGAAACAAGAATTACTCACAGAATGCCCCAGCTTGAGTAGAGGCCGTTTGAATCTGTTTGAATTGTTGAAAATAAAGTAGGGCAGGGAAGATGGTATCTAATGGTATATAGAAGACACTTTAGTGGGATCCCACTGCAGAAATGATGTTTTCTTAGTTTCACTGCTCAAGAAATCAGTTTGATTTTGAGAAAGAACTGGGAAGAAGAGTAGGTGAGAGCAGCTTTCGGAGAATGTCAGACATTGCTCTTGCTCTTCCAAGAGAACAGAGAACAGAACTGACATGTGCAAAGATAAAAAGAGCTCATCTCTCTGCACTGATGATTTTATATATTAAGAAAAAATTATTACTGGAAGACTTTGCTTACTGTTGTCATGCATATAAATCCATCCAAATTGTCAGTAGTCATTAATTAGAAACTATTTTTGTCAGATTTGGCTGGTGCAATCTGGACCTCAGGTGCAAAAATAGGTTTGTTTTTTTTTCTTTTCAGAGCAATTTCAATGATATTATCATGAAATGAAGCCATCCTGGAATAATATTATTATCATCATCATCATCATCGAGGTTTATCTCTGACTTTGTAGTTTTTATTTTTTTCCCTGATGACTTTGCTTTCCAGTCTTCACCTCTGTGCTACTGTTTTCTATCCACTCATTCTTTTCTACAAGCGTCAGATGTCTGTCTGCAGAGAGTTCTACCATATGACTTGAATTTGAAGGGCATTGAATTTTTAAGGCATGAAGTGCCCTAAGCCTGGGAAGTTCTCTGTAGTCTTTTGCTAGAGATCCAGTGGATAAGGAGATGGGGATGTTAAGTTAGAAGGAAGGCTGGAACCTGCTGTTGCCTGGTAGCGTCACATGACATCCTGGGCATACCTGAGAACAGGTATTTTATGCAGAAGGGACAGGAGCAAGGTGACTTCAGGGACACTTCAGCCCTCTGGGGCACAGGTCTTGAAGGTGCTGGAGTCTTGCTTTGATGTTATAATGATCAAGTTTCCCCCAGGACCCCAGGCAGTAAAGGTGTAACAGCAAACTCTGTGGAAATAGCTCAAAAGTGCTCCAATGAAGCATCAGCCAGTGGTCCCTCAGGCATACACCTTTCCCTCTCAGAATCATTCATAGAATCATTCATTATGGTTGGGAAAGACCTCCAGTATCATTGAGTCCAACCTTTCACCAAACACCACCATGTCAATTAGACCAGAACACTAAGGGCCACGTTCAGTCATTCCCTGAACACTTCCATGGATGGTGACTCCACCAATTCCCTGGGCAGCCCATTCCAGTGCTTAACCAGTAAAGAAATTCTGATGTCCAACCCAAACCTCCCCTGGTGTAGCTAGATGTCATTGCCTCTTGTCAGTTGCTGAGACCAACCCCCACCTTGCTATGATTTTTCAAAGAATTGTAGAGGTCTCCCTGAGCCTCCTTTTCTCCAGGGTAAACATATCTATCTCCTACAGCCACTCCTAATGTGACTCACTCTCCAGACCCTTCCCCAGCTCCACTGCCCTTCTCTGGACACACTCCAGCCCCTCAATGTCTTTCAGGTGATGAGGGGCCTAAAACAACACAGGATTTGAGGTGTGGCCTCACCAGTGCCAAGTACAGAGGGACAATCACTGCCCTGGTCCTGCTGGTGACACTGTTGCTGATACAGTTCAGGATGCCATTGACCTTCTTGGCCACCTGGGCACACACTGTCTTCAGTTCAGCTGCTGTCAGTAAAGACTCCCAGATCCTTCTCCTTCAAGCAGCTTTCTGGCCACTCTGTCCCCAGCCTGTAGAGGGTTCTTGTGACCCAAGTGCAGGACCTGACTCTTGGCCTTGCTGAACATCACACAATTGACCTTGGCACATCAACCCAGCCTGTCCAGATCCCTCTGCAGTCTTACTGCCCTCTGGCAGATCAACACTCCCACCCAGCTTGGTGTCCTCTGTGAAATTACTGAGGACTCCATCCTCACTTTCCTCCAGCTCTGGGGCTGCAAGGGTCATCAGGGTTGCTTGGGTTCCTCTCTATCGGTGGACCTTGTATGTGCTGGGAAACCCCTTTGGGGAGCTGTGGTTGGCTTCCCTTTCCTTTTGAGCTCTTGGAGCAGCTAAGCTGTTGAGGATAAGGTAAGCCCTTGGGCTGTGAATGTTGTTACACAGTTCCCAGAGTCCTCAGGGCTGGTGGGAAGAGCATCTCCCAAGCGTGTGTGCGACCCAGTCCCTGCCGTCTGAGTTGGGATGTCAGTGTGTGCACAGATCTCCCACAGCCTCCAGGCAGTATCAAAACACCTTTGAGTCATCTGCTATCAGAATCCATCAGAGATGGTTTAGGTGCTTCTGATGCTGCCAGGGATTGAGCTGAATGTCTCTTGAAGTCTTTGCCAACACGGTATTTCATAGTTACCATTAACAGGATCCTGCTGAGAAAGGCTGGTCTGCACTCCAGCTAACTGGAATGGGGGAAGTGAAATAGCAAAGCAAGCATCAGTTTTTATTAAGCAAACAGAGCAGATGCTCCAAATCTAACCTGCTTTCTGAGCTGCTCCTTTTATCCTTTAGCAGTGTAAAATATGATGTATCACTTTTCTGGCAGCATATGTTCTTTGGTTTTTATTTTCCACCCCCAGCTTGGGGCTCTGCTTGTGAAACAAAAAGAAGAGGAAAATGATTTTTGGAATAAAAATAGTTTTAGTGAAAAAAAAGAATTGAATGAATAAAAAAGAAAGCTGCACCTTTCCAGATAAGTTATGCATGAATGCAATATTCAGTAGTTTGTAATATCTGATTGTCAGCTTTACAGGTAGATTTTGGAATTTTTTCTGTGATCCACATGCAGTGGGTTTTGCCCATTTAAATATAATCTTTGGCCTTTAGGAAGAATGTGTGTTTTGAGACTGAGAGAAAAATAGAATCTGATGACTTTTCACTCAGGTTGCTGTATTTTTGTGGGCAAAGCCTTCACCTTGTGAGCACTTGTTATGCAATCCAAGAGGAAACCCACCAGGGCAAACTGGGGGAAATTCCTTTATAATGTTTTTTGCTCCTAACATATTTCTTCCCCATGAAAGAAACTTCTATTTTATCTATCAATGTCCACACTTATCTATGTGTATAATTTGAAGTAAAAGAGTTTGAGGGAATTTGTGGGAGTTGCTATTGATTTTTTTTTTGCTTTTTTTTTTTTTAATCAGGAAAGGTGAAGTAGTGGCAAACCAAATCCCATTTATAGAGCATTTGGTTCACAAATTATTTTAGATCCTTCTTTTCTGGTTAATGGAAGTATATGATCTGATCCAATGTCATTATCTAGTCTTCAGTGATAGCAGATCTAGACCATAATGAACTCTGTTGATCCAGAGAAAATGAGAGTATAATAGCACAGTAATTTAATCGTGAACAGCTCTTCAGTTAAGTAGAAAATGATATTAAAGTCAGTAGTCGGAATCTGAAGGCAGAAAAATTATGCCTAATTTCTAGTGTGATTTATCTATACACTCAGAATAAAGGAGATTAACAATCATAATAAATGTAAGGATGCTTTGGACCTTGGAATTCTTGGCCTGGGACATATCTCACCCAGTTCTGAATGCTTATGATGCATCTATATCCACTTCTCAGAAATCTGTGTCTTGTTTTTTTGGGTGAGGATCAACACCAGGGCACCATTCAACCAATTAAAGACAGTAATTTAATTTAATATGACTAATTTAATAATCATTTTTTAAATTATTAATTTGTTAATGAAACAAACAAAGCTGTGAAGCTTCAGTGGATATATTGACCTTATCCCCACCAGATGTAGAAGGACCACCAGGTGACATGACAGACTAGATGCAGGTAGGTTATTTCTGTCTCCAAAGAACTGAGTCTCTGAAGAACTCAGCCTAAATTACATTCTTCAGCCCAGGCAGTGATAAAGAGCCTGAATGAAAGTGTGGTTTTGTGCCTGTTGTGCAGGAGACCAGAGGGTATGATCACCAGCCCCTTCTGAGCACAGAATATGTGAATCACCAGTGACTAATTCTCCAACTACTGTTGAAAACTCTGCTGATCATTTTGGGGCTTTCACTATGATTTCCTCCATCCCAATGATTCATCTCTACCCTGGTCATGTTTTCAAATGAAGGCCCATGGAGAAGCTGCTTTTCTTGTTTTGGGTCTTGACCTGCTGCAGGGAAAAATGAGGTCCTGAAGTGTGTAAGCACCTTGCAGATTATCCTGGTACTTTTTTCTGACCAGCAAAGATATGAATTTTTTTCTGATGCCAGCAAAGATATGAAAGTCATTGAAATCAGCACCATTTCAAGCAAGTTTAGGGACCTGCCCAGGCAGAATGACTCACAACATTAGCGACTCTTATTTCTATCTTGCACTTGATAATGATCTTCTTGGACTTGACCTCGTTTATTATTTGTTCCTTGCAGGCTGTTTATGTCCAGTTTCACACAAGAGCTGTTTGCCTGATGTGTGTGGTTTTGTAAGGGTTTCCTCTGTGCCTTGAAATGGCTCCCCTTGCCAATGCACCCTGCCTGTTGTGTCCCATCTGGTTCCCTTGCTGTGGACATACACTGTTCTCCACCTGCTTTGGACACAAGAGACTTATCAATGTGTGCAGAGAGCCATACTGAGACACTTTGGCTCCCTAGACATTTCTCCATTGTGCATTCTCTCTAGCCTGTCTTTTACAGATGCTCTTTTCAGACCAGTGGTAGGCCTCCCACCCATGTATGGTTTTTGTGGGTACCCTTCTCCGTGATACCATGATTTTTTTCTGGCTGCCACCCTGCTGGTTCCCTGCCACCCTTCCAGCTGGGATGCAGTAGAGCCAGTTGGCATCAGGAGTATTTGCCTTCATTCAGCATCAACTTCTCTTCCTGTCTTTCTTATAAGAAATATGGACAAAAACATTTTAACAGGGCCTGCAGTAACAGGGTAAGGGGTGAAAGTTTTAAACTAGAAGAGGGTAATTTGTATTGGACAATAGAAATTCTTTACTATGAGGGTGAAAGGGGTTGCCCAGTGCAGTTGTGGATGTCCCTTCTCTAGAAGTGCTCAAGGTCAGATTTGTTGGGGTGCTGAGAAACCTGGTCTAGCGGGAAGTGTCCCTGCCCATGACAGGGGCTTCGGAACTAGGTGATCTTTAAGCTTGCATCCAACCCAAACTATCCCATGATTCTGTGGTAAGGTATTTCTGCTAAAGTTTCCATTGAATCTGAAGAAACTTCCTGGGGTTTTCTTCTTGACTCAATTTTGTTTGTTGTTTCCTTTTCCCACATTACCTAGTGTCTCAATGGTACATTATCCTATACCAGATAAAAATATCTTGTGCCTTGCTTTTCTTCTCCACTAATATAGAAGTTAAGGTCATCATTGTGTCCTACTTTCATTGCTGTCTCCTGACTCGTTAGTTTATTGCCAAATTCTCTTTAGAAGTTTGTAATTCTTCCTAGTGCTGGCAACAATCCTATCACTGCAATGAAATCTCTAGCAGTTTCGATTTCTTTTCCGTCTGCTCTGACCTTCGCACCTCGTGGAAAATGTATGTTTGTTTTGCTGTTGTCTTTTGTGAGTGTTACAACAAAATAGTGCCCTTTAATTTTTGTTTCACTAGGGACTTTTTAACGTCTTCTCTGTTCTGCCAATAAATTGTGTCACATCCTCTGAGGATTTAAACCTGTCTCCTTTGCTGAACTCTTAGTTTCTGTTAGACTGTTGTCTGCATCTCAATTTTTACTGGCCTTTTCATTTAGCATTTTAAGAAGTTTTCCTTTGGAAAGGTGTTCTTTGAGTCATTTTGGTGTCTTTTCTTCCCCATGACCTGCGATCTTTATTTTTCACATTTCTTGCTTTCTTCACTGTCTTCTTCATTAAATGGACTTCATTCCCAGCAACTTGCCACAGGCACCAAGCTAAATTTTGGGACACAATACACTCTTGGGGGTTGCTTAATGTTTCCTTCTCCTTCCTTGGCACTATCAAGTTTCCAAAGTGCTCCAAATCCTTCTGACTGAGACTAAAGCACACTGTACCTCATTTCTTTTCCTTCCAGTGCTGAAACCACAGTGATTAGTGGTGTTGAGTGGGTTTGTTTCAACACAATTTCTCTGGGCCATGAGAACCATAAGCATAGAAAACTGAAGTGCTCACACCAGCACTTTTCCTGCAGTAGGGCTGGAATAATGTGGTTCTCATTGGTTCAGCTCTCACTCAGGTGCCTGTGTTTTCACCTGTGTGCCTCAGCCCAGATACATATTCTATGCCCTCCTCATTCTTTCACCATTTGTCCATGTGTTTAATCGTGAATTGATGCAAATATTTCTTCAGGGAGCTCTGCTCGCAGCAAGATCTCAGCCATGTGATCCCAGTTGCCCCACATGGGCTGGGGGAAGGCATCTCCTGGAAGATTCCCACATGGGATATATGTTGCAAGGTGGGGTGTTTGAGAAGAAATTCTGCTGTTTTATTCCACTCTTTGTCCATTGATAAACAAAGCACGCCTGATCTTCAATCCACTTGGAAGCCTTTGTTTGCCAAAGGATGTTTTACTGTCTCTTCAAATTCTCATAAACCATCAAAGTTGAGCAAAGCAGCACAGTTAAACCTCTCAGTCCATGTTGTTCTGTCTCCAGTGAGTGCTTCTGAGCAGGAGCAGCAAAATTTCCTATCACTTGAAATATGCAAAGAGTGCCTCTAATATATTCATGAAAAATAATAAGCTACCTGCAAATGGAGCCACACCTGTTTCCTGCAACCAGAGGAGAGTGTGGATTAAACCCTTGCCTCATTTTTCCACAGCTCTTACAAAACACTGAGTACGGTTTACAGTTGGGAGCCTGATTATCGTTATGCTTCTTTAGCTCAGGGAAAAACAGCTTTTCCTGGTGTAGATTATATTTGCATTTATATTTATTCATTTGCATACAGATTTTTGTGCCCTACTCTTGAAAGGTAAAGATATTCCAGCTCTTTTAAAGGCAATAACAGTTCATTTTATGCCCTGTTCTCCATAACAATAATTGCTATAACTCTGAAGCTCCTCTGGCATTTTAAGGGCAATAAAGAAAGGGGCGGATGGAAAAAGAGAAGAAAATTCTCCTATTAATTGGTGAGACTCCAGGGTTCTGTTCTGCAGTGTTTTACTCCTGTGAGTAATCTCATTATCCTTGCTAGGACTGATTGTACAGAGGCAGCAGGATCATGCTCCAGAAGTCCAGCCTTTAATCAAATCTACCTGTTTAAAAGGAACACATGGTTGCCTTTCAGTGGGAGCCTTTAGCTCTGAAATGAGGATGTAAATTAGCCAAAATGCCTCAGAGGAAGGAAAACTTCATCTGCCAGGTTTTCCCTCTGCTCTTGCTGAAATTAATCCATTGGTTGTATGTGTGTGTATGTGTGCAGGGGAGTGATTCTTTTCTATTTTTCCTTTCATAGAGATTCAGATCCTGCTTTAGAGAAAAATATTTCACCATGTATTTGAAAAAAAACATGTATAAAGGGTTGTGTTGTATGGGTGCAGTAAAAAAAAATAAAATCTTTAGTCAGGAAAAGAAAGAACAGAGGGCTTAAGACAAACTATTTGAACACTAGTAAATGTATTCAGATCCCCTAAATGTGGGTTAGAAAAGCAAGTCCTTGAGATAGTCTTCCATTCACAATCA
The DNA here is from genome assembly GCF_030490865.1 of Poecile atricapillus. Classification (NCBI taxonomy): domain Eukaryota; kingdom Metazoa; phylum Chordata; class Aves; order Passeriformes; family Paridae; genus Poecile; species Poecile atricapillus. The sequence goes on from NC_081250.1 coordinate 143,927,968, forward strand.
GATTTAGTCCAAATTCCAAATTTGTTGCATAAAAAGAAAAAAAGCAATTGTGTTTTTTATAAATGTGAACAAATGTTACCACATCATCTGTAGCTATCAAATGGGGTAACAGAGAAAAATAACATCATCTTTCCCATACTAAGAAATAAAATGCTGGGTGAAAACCAGAAAATATTCAGAAAAGCTCTGTTTGTCTCAGAAAGATTTAAAGTAAGACCCAAAAGCAGCCTTGGTATTTTTTTCCCTCATAAGAATAGATACAAAATCAAGTGGAAAATTAATGAGTCACAGCAGAACAGCTTGACTCTTCTTCTACTCTCTCTGCCCTGCCTGCCACCTCACCATCCAAGGTTCTGTCCATCTTCTGCTGCCTTCCTGGTGGCTTTCAGGAGTAACTTGAGGGACAGTCATCTCATCCCGTGTAGGTGACCTCCTACATTGATTTTCTGCTGCTGTGGGTAAAGCAGCAAAGCGCACAGAGAGGTATCAATCACCTTTTGAGGCATTCCTCCCATAGCAGAAATCTTGAGCCCTCTAAAGCATTTTGCTATTCAGCTGCTGATACAATGCTCATACATAGCTTGGTGCTCCAGACAGTGGCAGGGTTGGCAATGTGGGTGTCTTGTGCAGCAGAGAGGACGTGCAGAGCAGGGGGAGGTTGTTCTTGATCTTTTGAAGAGCATCAAATATCAGGGCACGCATTATAAGGTGACTTTTAGTGCCTGGTTGCTTCTCCTGGCTTGCTCTTTGAGACCAGTTTAAGCCATACCCACTCACACCAAATGAGGATCTGACCTCCAGTCTTAGGACGAACACCAAGCTTGTTTATGAAATAATTGACTTGGCTTCCATCCCAAGAAAAGCATCTTTTTCTTTTGGTTTTGGTCAAGCTAAGTTCCTATTATGGTTAGCCAGGCTTGTACAATAAATATTTGGCAACTGGCAATGTGGTGTTGCTCAGTGTGAACTTTTTGTGCTGCGGTTGCTTACACAAGACCAAGGCTGGGCCAGCTGAGTGGCTGCTGCTGTGGGACGGTGTTGGTGAAAGTGCAGTGAGCTGTGGTGGCCACACCAGCGAGGCTGACTCATGCCATCAGCCTTGCCTGACTCCACACCAACCATCCAGACCCTTTTCAGCTGCAGCATCCTATAGGAATCTGTCTTGCAGTCCCCACAAGCTGGAAACAGGGGATTTGGAGTGGCTTAAAAATGCTGGTGGTACAAAGCAGGTGGGGTGTGAACAGCGCATCTGGGGGAGGCTGGAGGAGAAGCTCCATGGTGCCATGGCTGTTTGCTTTACCAAGACTGGTCTGTAGCTGCTGGTTTTTCTCTAGCACTGAGCAACATGACATCATCCACTTTCACATTCAGATTAAAGTGGAGCACTCTAAAGCAATGTTTACCTTTTTTTGTTTGTTTTTGTAAAAAGATCTCTTTTTCAGATTATTCTTTGTATGCTGAGTGTGGGTATGTGAGTGAATTAAATATGCATTTCAAGGAACAAAATCATACACAGCAAAACACACAAGACTATTCCATATATACAACTTCATTCCCATTCACAAAGAAAGAGGATGAACCTCCTGCAGCCCCGTGACAGACCTGGCTTCTCACTCAGTCTGTAGAGATGACAAATTTCTGGGCAGAAGTAGATTTAAGTTTTAAGCAGATTTATTTATTAAAAAATGATGCAGTTTTACTACATCAATGACCTTATTTGGATGCAAATATGTCAGAGAAACATCTGTCAGGATTGAAAAAGGCTCAGGTAATTCTGTCTTGAGCATGGAAATAAACTAGGAAACCCCCTAAGATGCCTTCCAACTCTTGATTTCAGTGGTAACTTGATCCTTTAAATTGACAGTGATTTCCCCAGGTATGGCATGTATACACAATCCCTGGCATCTTGAGGGCAGTTTTTTGCTAACAAAGAAGGTGCAGCTGACTGAAGTGCAGGTCTGACATGAAGATGAGCTCAAAAGTCACTGCAAGACAAAATATCTCAATTTTTCCAGGATAAAATCTGAAAGTTTTTGTGTCATTACCTGCTACATCACTCCCCTCCCTGATCTCAGACCCATCCTCTCAGACTTTCACTTCCTCGCTCTGATTTGGTTATGCCCATGATGTTGAAACACTCTCCTCTGTGTACCTCCTCCTGCTACTATTAGTTCCTTATTTTTTTTCTGAAATCTCTTACATTTGTTTACAGACAAAACCCTCTGAACTTCCCCTAAGTTACCACCTCTGCTTGTTTTCCTGTGGAGACCTCTTTCATAATTTTACATTTCCCACTAATTTTAAAGCTTAATATTCCCTTTGGTTTATCTCCTGCTATTTCCCTTCACTCTGGAGTGTTCCAGTGTACAGCTCACATTCTTTTCCTGTCTTTCCATTTTCCTGGGGCTGCCTACTACAGAAGTCAATGTCTTTCTTTTCTCAGAGTCAATTTAATGTTTTTTTTTTTGTTCACGCAGAACTGTTTCTTCCCCCTGAAGCTCATGTGGGCTGTATAAGTACAAATTGTTTCAGCCCATGAAAGAAAGTCTCCCCAGACTGAAATCTTTCCTAGCTGCACTAATTTTCCTGATAGTTCTCTAAGGTTTTAATCTGTGCTTTTCATGGGAAGTCTTGATATGAGGTTGTATTCTTTTAGTTAACTAACCTTGCCTTGCACAGGACAGGTATTTATGGGATTTGCTCGGCACATGAAAAACCCAGCCCATGACTGGGAAAAACAAGGGACTTGACCTTTGGTCATCTCTGTCCAGCATGAAGGCCCTGCCTCTGATATTACTGACCCAGCTGAGATGGGTACCTCTCAGAGGTCCAAGGAAATCTCAGAAGTGGAAGTGGTTTGGGAAAACCAATTCTCACAGAGCTGCTGCAGGGCTCATACCCTCAGCTTTGCAAGTCATCACAACTGGCTGGCTGCTAATTTCAACCTTCTCATAGAACGTTTTTGGTTGGAAGGGACTTTAAAGATCACCCAGTTCCAATCCCCCTACCATGGGTAGGAACACGTTCCACTGGACCAGGTTGCTCAGGGCCCTGTCCAGTCAAGCTTTCTCCCAGACTTCAGGACCACTTGCAAAGTAGTAACCTGAGACTTTTCCCTAATTTGCTCCCTGCAGGCCAAGCATGGACACCAAACACTGTTAATTGCTTCTACCTCTTACTGTCCCTGGGAACACCATGGGTTTCTTCTGTTCCTGTGAAACAGACATGACAGCAACTTCCAAGTATAATTTGCCTCACTACATAGGATCACAACTGCTTTCACACTGTCTTTTTATTTCTCCAGTCTAGGGAGAATCTCAATTTTTCATTGCTGTTACTTTTTTAGATGAACATTTCCTTCCTCTTTGTCAGTTTATGCAATAGAGTAAAATTGCTGTCAGGATCAGTAACACATCCTTTGACAGACCCATACAGGCAATCTCACTATCCTATCTCCTAAAAATAAAATAATTAGGAAAAAAAGTGCCCCATTTTTCATCAGTCACCAGAAATGAACTTTAGATGTGTTTTAGATGGAAATATTGAAAGTATACTTATTTTTAGTTAAAGTAAATCAGCCTGTTCTTCCTCTTTATTTACAGGTGAAACCATAACTTTTCCTGCCAAACAAATCTATGAAATACTATTCTGCCTTTCAATAGTTTTTTATTTTGTTTTGTTTGTTTGGTTTGGGGTTTTTTCCCTCTGTATGTCTGTAATGTTCCAGTTTTGCATTTGTTTTGCACAGGAATAAGGAAAGACAACTCTAATTTGTGTGCTTAGTTTTAAAACTGCAAAATGCAGTGCAAGATGCAAAGGACAGTAGAACTGGTTTATGCATGATTGGTTCAGTCACAGGGTACTGTGTTTCTGGGCCAAGTCCTTAAATTTTTGCATAAGTGCATTCTCTGTTACTAGAACTGGAAGGATGAAGGGATTCTGCCTGTGTTACATCAAAAAATCAGTTAAATTTCACTAGTGTTATTAACCTGAAATCTCATTCCTCCCTTTGACATAAAGGCAAACTAATCCTTACATAAAACTCTGAATTTCTGTAAAAATATGCTGATCATTAGCTATTTTTTCCTTTTGTTTTCTTCTTTCAATTGTTTTACTTTTATTTTCATGACCAAAAAAAGTCAGCCCTTTGCCTGTGGGGAAACAGCTAAGCTGTATAAGATTGAAACAAACAATATTCATTGCAATCAAAGTACAAGCAGATCTTCTGAGTCTCGTGCATTCAGAGTGAGATTGCTTCATCCTCCCCTCCAAATCCCTCCTCTGCCATAGCTGTATCACCCACTGGTGAAATAAAATTGTGTGTGCTTCTCCCAGCAGCATTCCAGTGGTTTGGTCCAGACTGGCAGGAGGAGGCGTGGAGTACGTGACCATTGCCACCAGGATCGATGCTGCCTGGGCTTCACCAGGACAGCCTGGCTGCCAGTCTCAGGGATCTGCTCACCCTCACTTTTCCTTGTGCTCTGGCTCTGAGGCTCCTGAAAGTCACTTTCTGCTTCACCACTCTCCTCCATGGCAGGGGAAGGGTGCCTTGTTTGCTGCAGGGTTTCAGGAGCTGATGTCTCTGAAGGCTTCTCCAGTGGAAATCTATTGGCATTTGCAGAGCACAGCTCCGCCACAGAGCTGAAGTAGTAAAAGGTTTCCAGAGGCTGCTCTGTGACATCTGCTGCTTAGACTTCGAGGCATTTGCAGAGGTGAAGTAAACATAATATTAACTGACTAGAAAGCAAATCCTTTCCCTTTAAAGTTCATGTTAAATGCAAAGTGCAGTGGAAGAGGAATGGAAAGCATCAATCCAGATCATTTACTGTTACCCCTAAGGAGCAGATTCATTGTCTTTTTTTGTTCAGAGGATTGCTGTACAGCTGTTAAAGAGCATTCTTGGCTTCATGGGAAGGAGGGGAATGTACTCCTGTTGTCATTAATTATTGATAATTGATGGCAGGTTTAATGAGTTCAGAAAATGATCAGTTCATTCACAATAATCTCTTCTGCCCACCCCCTTGAGATCCTCTAGGAAAAAAACCCCAACAGACAGCAAAATGGAGCCACTAAAATTCAGGATGACTAATGGGACTTAGTATAAAATGGCAGGATGAAAACATAGTTTCTGTGAAGGTTATTGCTAGTTAGATAATTTTAGAAATGCAGGCGAGTTTTTTCGGGTTTTTTTTTTTAAAGAGGAGACACAGACAACAATAAAATACCAAACCTACTGAAATGTTACGTTAATTTGAACAAATAAAGGAAAAGAATGAGGAATTATGTATTCAGAAAGAGTCCCCATAAAGGCTGGGTAAAGTCAGTAGCAAGAATGAGGTGGCTGCTCCCAAAGAGGAGTCCATGCTGAGAGAGAGGGGAATTGCCTTCTGAATGTCTTTAGTCTGGAGCCATTTGGGGTGCAGCTTTTGTGCTATGTCTTTACAGAACACAGTAAAATGGGTCACTGGCTTGTGACTAGGCTTACCCTGAGCAGCAGTCACCACTGTTAAAATGTCAGCAGGAATGATAAGAAGTATCAGATATTTGGGGGTAGTGGGAAAGGCAACAACTGTTTCTTCTCTTACTTGCAAAAAATGGGTTCTGGCAGTTACACATCCGCTGAGGATTGATTTGCTCCTTAGGAATAGAACAGGAAGGAGGAATAATAGGAAAATATTTTATGAAGTGTGACAGCAGATGGGCTATTAAGTATGACTCACTGTGTGGCGTGCTGGCAAACTCTTGCTAATGACCTTGTGACTCGGCAGCCACTTCGGCAGAGGTTACAGACTTGACAGGCCATCTCTGCCTGGCAAAGGTGAGCCTCAGCCTTGCAAGCATCATGCTGTTCTGAGTCTTGTGGTGCCAAAAATGTGTTATCTGAGTCAGGGAAACTGAATTATGTGAATAATTAAAATTTGTATCAGAGCTGAATGCTGTGCACTATGTGGATGGTGAAGTTAGTTCTGCCCACTATCACTTCATCAGTCTTTTATCAAACCAAGGGGCCCATGCTACAGGTGGAGATGTTAAGCAGGATATCTAACCCACATATTAAGTAGGGGTAAGTGAAGAGAGGGTTGGATATGTCAGAAAGGTGACAAATGCAGTGAAAATGCCAGAGCCACCTATAAATTGATAGACCCATATTTAATTTGACCTTTAAAAAACAAATGACAAGACCACTATATGATGTACATTAGGGAAAGCCCCTGCCATAGAAAGGGAAGGTACAGACTGATCTAGTACTTCTTATTTGGTTTTAGTTTCTCTATCATGGATGACGTTTTAAACATCAAGTCTTCATGAAGCCCAAGGACCACTGGTTTTAGAATGACTGCATATTCCCACCATGGGCACAGGAGACTATCAGGGGGGAAAGAGCTGTAACTGGTGTCAAAGCTCACCTTTGGTGCTTGTATTACAAAGGACCTAAATCAGCTTTTCTTCCACCATCTGCTGAAGCAAGCAGCCAGAGTTGTAGTCCTGTAGCTGCCTGTGATATTTTCAGTTCCAGGTGCATTTAATTTTGTTTACAACTGCACTGCATTTGCTCAGAGAACCACTTGTACGTCTTGCCAGTGCTTTGGAGATGATGTAGCCGTGTGGAGTAAGGAAATTACTATTCTGTTATTACTTCAGACTGTATATAAGAAAATATAGGATGTATCTTGCATATATTCGGTGTACTATGGAAATCAAGTACTTTTACTTTCTCTGGATGGGGGAGGTTGTTTCTCCTTTGCCTTAGAGGTGCAGTTTCTGTGTAGGTTGCTGTAGAGGCCACTGGTGCTGAGCAGAGGAAGGAGTGTGTCCTCTCTCCTGAGCACCATCAGTACATGTCATTGAATTATTATGAGGAGCCTGAAACTTGCTGGAGGATTGGATTGGATTGGGAGGATTAAGAATGAAGCAGCTGCCAGTGAGGGCAAACCTCTGCTGAAGATGCAACACAGAAATTTGATGTCAGGGCAGGCAGGTAAGGGAAGATGGGAGCAACAGCACCTCTGGTTTCCCAGTTCTTTGAGAGGGGGGAGTTTTCCTGCCCTCCACAGACAATCTGCAGGCCTCCAAGAAAGAGGGGAGAAAATCTCAGTATCTTCCTCCTCAAAACTTACTCCTGTGGTGAGCTCAAAGGGAGTTTGAAATATTCTTTACAACACCTATAGGACCTGAGGATTCAGAAAGCTCACTTTGGCAATGTTTCTAAAGACTGAGTATCTCAGGGAAGCTCACATGCCCAGGTTTTCCAGATCCCTGCACCAGACAGATATTTTGATTCAATGCAACAAATCAGAGCACTTTCAGTACAGTGAACCTCATGAAGCTGTGACATGTGCACTCCCAATGCATTCCTGGAGTTAAGGATTATTTGGAATGGTGCAATACTGGATGCTCTCCTGCCTTGGGAAATCTCACAAAGGTTGCCCCACAGCAGTTGCAAAGCACAGCAACAAATTTGGGTTGTGATGTTCTTTGGTCTTACCCCTGTTCACAGCTATGCAACCCAGAATAATATGGAGGGGCAGAAGGAAAGACATGGCTCTCCTCTGACAAGAAGGGACTGAGGGCCCTTTTGCAATAACCCTGCACTGTCTCTTTTCCCAAAATTTTATTATCCACTCTTGCACAAAGTCAACTTAAAACTATCTTGGGACAAGCACCAGCATCCTCATACAGCCTCCTGGGCTGCCCGACACCAGTGCAAGTGCCTGCTTTTCCTGATGCAGGAGGATTACACAGGAGAAGCCTGTGTAAGCTTCCCCCTGTGAGCTTCAGCCATGTACTCTGTATTCAGAGAGATGCTGCCTTTGGCCCCCTGGCTTCCTTGGTCTGGCTGCTATCTGTGCAGCAGTGGCAAGGGAAATGCAGCAGACACAGCTGGAGGTGATGTCAAGGTGAGGGTGGAAAGCCATCACAAGTGGAAGGCACAAGTGAAACTTTAACTTTGACTGTGTAAGATGCCGTGAAAATGCTGTGCCCCTTCAGAAAAGCATGTACAGAAATTGCAAAAGGTTCCCTGTCCTGCATTTCATGCCATCATGTGCCTCTGCAGGTTTCAGTTCATTTGCACATAATGAATCCTCTTATTTTGGCAAGAGGGTATCCCCATGTAGGAAGTTCTATCCTAGGGAAAATTGGCACTTGCTTTCCTTTGGTTTCTTTCATAGACTCCAGAGGAACCTGTGGTCCTTGTAGGACCCCAGCATTCCCAGGATTTCAACCCAGCCACCATCACACAGTACAGGAAGGCAGCCTGCTCTGCAAATTCCCTCTGTCCCACCTAGAAAACAGGTTTTGAGCATCACTCAGCAGCAAGGCCTTAATGAGGCTCTCTCAGTCCTAATACAAACTCCATCGCTCAACAAGAGCTCTTACACTCTCCATCCTCTCAACTTTTGGACAAATACAAATAGAACAGCTAAAAATTCTTTCTTTAATTTCACATGAATAAGTACAAATTTACTTTTTTCTCTGTTCCAGGAGTGGAGCAGGACCTGGCAGCAGTGTATCAATATGGGCAGCTCCCAACCTTTCAACAGCCAAGCCTCTTTTGAGCAGATTGGCCATGTCTTCACCCCTTTCTGTATCCTCACTTTCCTCCCAGCCTGGTGGTGATGTTGACACTGAGCTAGCAAGACCACCTGAACCTCTCTGTCCTTTAGCTTCTTCTCCAGGGCTTTCTGTATGTGAAGATCTTGGAGCTGTCAGAGCTCAAAAAAAAAAAAATGTTCACAGGATAATCCATGCCCCATGCTGATAAGGCACTTTTATTTCACTGAGCTGTTGGAAACAACAGATCTGTTATGTCCCATTCCTACTAAAAATGGGGCATCTAGGGTGGATGTGATTCCCAATAGCTGAGAGTGGCACAGGATGGAGTTCTTAGAGGTAATGATTTGACCTGTTTGGGTACGAAGAATGAAAAGAAAAAATCATAAAGTAAGTTTGTGAAAAGTTCAGAAAGATTTCCCTTGTAAAAATGAGGTTTGTGCAAGGAGACAGCTTTGCACAGCATTTACCTTCTGGAAATTTCCACCCCAGTCAGCTGCCATCATGTAAAAGAGTGAGTAAATGGAATGAAGGACAACATTTTTACACTAAATTCTTGGTTATCTGAAGATTTCCTCTGGACTGAAAAGATAGCTACAGCCATCCATTCCAAGAATGTTTAAATGTGATCAGGTAGGAAAAATAATTTCAAACAAATGCAGCAGTAAGAGCTTCAAATTGCAGTGAGTGTCCTGACTGAAAAAAAGAGAACGATTTCACAGGGGAAAAATCCAAAGCAAAACTGCAAGAACAGTGCTAATTAAAGATGTGTCAGGTGCTGGCTCTGGATTGCTGTTCTGCTACTGTGTGCATTTCAGGGACCAATGACAGGCAAGAACTGGGGTAGATGTTGAAATCTCCCCATCATTTCTTTCCTTGAACTGACCCAGAGAAGTCCTTGGGAATGGAAGCTGGAGTGTAAACCATGCTGCAGGCTCACTAGCCCCAGCTGGTATGCTGGCTGCAGCTGTTTTCATTACTGGCTAAATTGTTGGAAATGCGATCCAGAATGAGAGGGGAAACTGAAATCTCTGGTGAAAAACTGGCTGATATTTTTTTTACCTCTCACAAACTGGTACACTTCCCAGCTTCAGACAGGGCTGAAAGCAGTGGTCCTGTCAGAAAAGGCTGCTTCTGGCTGTGCATCCTGCCTCACTGCAGACTGACAGGAAATTTAGCCAGAAATGTTGAGCCTCAAAACTATGCACAAGATCTACTCCCCAGGGTCCCCACCAGCTAATTAGTGCTCTCCTGCCATGAGCAGTGATCTTTTCAAAGTCCAGCTTTCTTTTTCTGTTAAGACCAAAAGGCTTTTGAAAGCAAGGGCATTAGTTGCAAGTGAAAGTTTCTTTTTTAATGAAACTGACACCAAGTTTCTCCCTGAGATTTTGAAGAGCTATTTTGGCTATATTTTAATTAAAAAAAAAAAAAAAAATCTTACAGGTGTTCCTTCTTGTGTCTCATCACCCTGATACCTCTTCAGTGTTTGCTCTTTGGGTTAACCTGCAGATTGTTGGAACTCTTTCTCCCCACTTTCAGTATATGTGAGACAATCCTACCAGTCACCAGTTCTGCTTGTGTCTCTTGTGTTCCAAAGAGTGATATCTGTAAATTTCTTCCTATATACACTGTTTATGAAAAACAAAATCAGGTGCTGTTGCCTGTCAATCCTAGGAGAAATTCCTTCTGCTCAGAAGCCTTATTTGTTATTGATCATGCTTGGGAAAGACCCCCAAGGGTTTGCTAGCTATGATTTACACTGTTTTCTCATCTGCTCACTCAGCCTTCAGCCATTTGCTTTCTTATTGCTTCAATGGTGTGATTTTTGCTTAGTATTTGACTCTATCTTAATGTTAGAACAAAAAGCAGTGGTAGAATGGGACAAAAATACTGCTCATGTACATATATCTATGCATCTGAATATCAGTCATCAGATGTATAACAGGATTAATAAATGAAAAACTGGTGTTTTTTTCCTAGTTGAGATGCTTTTTTCAGATTCTGTGATTTACAAGTGTGTTTAGGTCACTGATCCTCACAACCCCTCCCTCTGCTTTCTACCTGTCTGCCCTGCATCCTACAGATGTAAGGAGGAGTTTGTGCTCAGTGGGGAGATACTCAGGCAGGAGAAGTATCTCTGGCAGGGCATTTCATGTCCTGTCCTAGCACACACCCTGCTTTCACCCCTCTTTCACCCCACCTCTGCACCTCCATTTTCCATGGCTGTGGGTGAGTCCAAGCCTCACATCAAAACCTCTTTCACAGCCAAACTCAGCTCTGCACTGACAGCCCCACTGCTCTGTTCTGCTGTCGTTTTGGATCTTTCAGGAAGTGAGAAAATACTCACATGCAAAGCTGTAAACTGCTTGCAATTCACCTGTCTCTGCTGGTGAAAAAACAGAATATTCTGCTTGTGGCACATCCTTTAAGAGGGAAATATTTATCAGGTGGATTAAGGCACTGAAGCGTGAGCACCACTGGCCACACTTGCTAAAAGAAAGAAAAAAACAGGTATAGTAAGGCAAAAATCCTGTAGTATGTAAAATATTTCCTGGCCATCCTACCTCAGCCATATAGTGGAGAATCTAATCCTGTTAAAATGCCTCCCATGTCATTCTAGCCTCATAAGATCCTTTAGCTTTATATACCTCTTATGAATAGTTCTCCAACAACTTTTATTACCTGCATAAGTTTAAGTTTTTGGTTTTTTTCTAATTTTTTTTACTATGTGATTATTTTTTTAAATAGAGGGCTCTTTGTACACTAATGACATTACAGAGCTGATGAGTTGTTTGATTTACATGAAGTAAAATGGGGAAAATTGCATGAGTAAGACAAGCTAATGAAGCATTGAAGAAAGAAAATGTTACTATGCTGTCAAAAAGAAGGTACAACAAAAAACCTCTGTAGGCTGACAAGAAACCAGACAAGTAGACTTTCTGAGTAACAGATTTACCAGCAGTGTAAGTCATCTTTAGTTTTGATAACATCTTCACTGGGAATGTGCCTGAACCAAACTTTCATGTTTGAATAACTTAAGACTGGGGAGATGTGGCTAAATAAAAATTTGCAAGTGTGTCACTGTTGGTTTAATGGATTGACTGAAAATTCTGAGCCAAATGAGTGTTAGCAGTTATGTTCAGCAATTTTAGATGTTCTTTTTCAGTAGAAGCTTTAGGCTTATAAGGGGCAATTTCACTTACTGGAGTAGGGAGTTGTTAACTGCTCAGGCATATTTGTCTTGTTCACAAGAAGCAGTGGAGGGTGGGAAATCTATGGACCTTGACTTAATTTCCCTGGAGTTAAAATGATAGTGGATTTTTTTTTTTTTTTTTCTTTCCTTTGCTTCTACAATATTCAGCCTGTAGGTCTTGGTGCCTACAATTTCTTACATTAGATATACATTAATATATTGGCACAGATGAAAAACCCGGTGTGAATCACTCTCCCCCCCCCCCAAAAAAAAAATCACATTTAGAATTATTTGCTTAAAAACAGAACCAATGCTAATGCCAAAAATCAGTTTGTAGGACAAAACTGAACCCCTCTGTGTTTTATACCTTAAAGGGAAACACTTCAGGGTTGGATCTCCTGGCTTGTACTAATGCCCAGGGGCTATGGTCCAAAACTGCAATTTATTCTGGCTGATGGAAGCCTGCAGGTGTGGCTTTGTGTTTCTGTCCCAGGGTAGAGGCTTCTGTTCACCTGTCAGAGCTGTGTTTCTCCCAGATAGTGCATTCATCTGTGTGTGTGCCTCTGCATTCCAAATGAATATGTTGGGTGATATTAGCAAGGATTTCCAAGATGCCCAGCCCTGCAGCATGTCTGTGCCAGGCTTGCAGGATAAATTGGTCAAATGGGTGCCTTGGGATTTGCTGTCTTCTAGGCCAGACTTTTGATTTTTGTCCCCTGTGAGACTGCCAGTAGCTCAGACAGCAGGGATTATTGATGGACACCTGGGTGATATTTCTGCATTCAGCCTTTTGGCAGCACTAACAATGGCTTTGGGACCCACCACAGACAGAAAGTCCAATTTGCATCCACCTGGCTCTGAAGCATCGTTTTCTCCTCTCTGACTCACTGGCTGTGCTCTAACACCCTGCTGGGGCCACCAGACAGCCTAAGACAGGGATGCTGGTGTGTCTGACTTGTTCCCTCTCCTGTAGCCACCAGCCTGTCCCAGACTGACTGAGCAGTGCAGGCCACTGGCTGCAGTGTCCCTTGGGTTCCTCCTAAGTGCCTAGCAGACAGACCCTGCCCTGTGCCTGTTGCTTCCTTCTCACTGAGGGGATAGTGAAAAAGAAGGGAGATATTACACCAAGACACTAAGGCAAAAAAGTCATCAGCACAAAGATGAGTCCCAGTCCTTGCTGTGTTGCACTGCAACCTCTACAAGGTAATGGTTTACGCTTCATGTCACTGAAAGCTCCTCTCCATATAAAGTGGAGAAAGTTCAGAAATGTTTGGCTGCACATAGGGAACCACTGTCCCCAGCTATTTTTGATATTGGTGACTTTGCAAGTCAGGTCAACCCTTAACTGAGGTGCTTGTGCTGAGGCCAACTTATCTGATCAGTTTATCTCTTCCTTCAGACTGATGAGCAAGAAACGTAGCAGGATCCATCCATATTGTTGCAGATTTGCATTAATATACCCGTACCATTGAGCTGCATATCCTTTTTGCATTGACTTGTAAGGGAAATGACAAATTTGTTCTGCCTCTCGAAAATCATTCTTTTTCTCTTGTGCCCATCACTGACATTATCTGCTGGTTTCTGTATGATATATTCATACTTTTGTTACTTTATTGATAATGTTGGATATTCTAAACTTCCTATCACCAAATTACATTTACAACAGGCTTTGTTTTATTTTTTGTTTGTTTTTTTTGTTTGTTTGGTTTGGTTTTTGGTTTTTGTTTTTTTTAGTAATGCTATTAATGAAATTATTGTCACATCAGTCTTGAGACCAATCCTTAAGGAACTCCAAAAATATCCTCTCTAGCCCAAAAGTTCCACTTTGTGCACAGGCCATTGTCATGTCCTCATTAGTCAGTTCTTCCTCTCCAATTTTGAATAGTGCCTCTCGTTTTAAATGTGCATTGTCACCACATCCCAGGAACATGTCACAGCCAAAGTGTGATGAGGGCAGCTGGATCCTGAAGCACATCCATACTTGTTTGATACCTTTTGGCCACTCCTTGGTAGCCAGCATGTTTCAGACTTGGGAACCTAATTGCCTAAATCCCAACTCTTGCTTCCTATTCCAACATTAATAGTCTAGGAATGTGAAAGAGATCTTCATCCCTGGCAGAGTTTTAACTGGGTTTATATGGAATTGCAGTAGCTCTAGCTGGTGTGTCACTCTGCACTGATCACTGTGGGCTGCTCTGTGGTCCCATTCAAGCAGCATCCTCTTCAGTTATTTTCTCAGGCTTTCCCACCAGCTCACTTCCTACCCACTTTTGGCTTCTGAAGAAATTTTTCCTTTGCTTTCACCCTCCAAGAGTGATCCTTTTACAAAAGATTGGCAGTCAAACTGAGAGTAAGACATTCATATGAAGTCAGTAAAGAGGTGATCTTTTAAAAGTCAGGTCTTCTCCAAAGATGAAAGAGTTACACTAAAACCACTGGAAACATCAGTGTGCATTGACTTCATCTGGCCTTTTATATATGACTTTTTCTATACTGAACCCATTAAGTGGCTGAACTCAGTGCCAAATCATTGCCTGACTGAAACAATTTTCTAGGATTTATACCAGGAGAGGTTCTGGGAATATAAACTTCTGTAATCTAATTCTTAACCAAAGTGAAATGACATAGCTCTTAATTTCAGTGAAGCTTTGTTAATGCATACCAGCTGAAATTTTAGGTCATTAATTTGATTTTTTTTTCTTTGCCCCACTCCTCCCACCTTAAAACTTCCAGTAAGTCCTCTCCCTGAAGACTCACATGGATCTGGTAGGTCACAGAATTTTATAGTTTCACTCAGACATGTATGGCTGGGAGAAAGGTTAGTCAAATATTTGTCAGAGGAATGCTGTCTCTCCTGTGTAGAGTGACTGATTGGCATCAAGAGCCTTATCTCCCCCCATATCATGGAACAGTGCAGCAGGCTCAATTGTCAATAAAAGCAGTATAAAAGGAAGACACTGATGCTTTGGCTGTATGAAAGCCTGTTCAGAGTCAGAAGAATAGGAAAGAGCAAAAAGCATTCATGTGGTGGAAATGGAAAAGCAAGTTGTGGTGCATTGCAGGACAAAAAAATCCTCTCATAAACTGAGTCAATGGATTTAGGATAAGTTAAGCACTGGACAATTTTATCCTACTGAGCTACTGAGTGGGACACATCTGCTCTCAATGCAGGAGCTATGAAGCTGAAAGATTAAAATTGCCCCAGCCAAGACCATAACCACATACTGATCAAGAAAGCAAAATTAAGTAAGTTCTATGAGAAAAATGACAGACACAATAGGGGTGAAGAAGAATATGTGAGTGTGTGAATTTCTAAACCTACCGTATACTTCCTCCTATGATCATTTTCCCTAACAATGGCAACTTTTTCATAAGTTAGAACTTTCATGGTGGTAGGAATAATGCTAAATACATTGAGACAAGCACCAGTCTCAAATTAAAAATGTTATATTTTTATTTCTCTACTTGCATTTCTATATCTTTCTCATTGTGCTCTGATATTCAATAGCCCTCTTCCTCAGGCTTGCTTTCGCTCACTTCCACTTAGAGATAATTTGATTTTATTACTGAAAAACAGTTTCTTTTTATTTTCTCCATCTCAAATATCATCTCTTTTAACTGTATTGGGAAATAGCAAATGTATTGACACCATTTACTTTAAATTAGTACTGAAAAATGAATTAAACACTGGGTGTTTCTCAATTGAAAATAATGAGATAATTGATGTCAAATCAGAAAATGCAGCCACATGGAGGAAGTCATCAATGAGTTAACGAAAATGAGTGTGTTACACCATTTTAGCCTCCCTTGCAATAATGAACAATTTAATTATGAGGCAGAGAACATGTTTTTCATTTGCAACATCTTGTACAATGGCATCAAAGCCTTTAGGTGCTACAGAAACATCAGTGATGCTCAAAGAAACAGAAGCTTTGGTTTTCCATAGCCATACCTCTGACAAAATATTCAGTGCTGGACACTTGTTGCATCAATACAGTGCTGGCAAACATAAAGTCCATGAAGAAAGTGTGAGGCCAAGTTAAAAAAAACAAAACATCCTGAGTGCTGGGAACTAGAATGGTCAGATAAATCATATAAGATTTCCATAGCTGGAGTCACCTGAGAAACTGCCTTTTACTCCTCCAGCTCACATTTATGTGTAGCTACATGGATGGTAAGACCCCTGTGATACTGACCAGAACAGAAATCCATGTATCTACTGTATTTACATGAGCTTGAACTCACATCTTGATCCTTACATCTAGACTTTTTTGCCTTTGCTGTCTCTAGCAACAAAGTTTTGAAGTATTATCCATGAGATGATGAAGTGAAGCATGTATATAGGCATATGAAAATCACAAATTTGCAAGAAAACTTAATGGAAATATCCAAGAGCTAAATGTAACAATGTAGTAATGCCATTCAAAGAATAACAGGGCAAGTACAAGACAAACATCAAAATCTATTATTGGACTAGTAAAAACTCCACAAAGAGCTGGGGTAGTCCCCACTGCATGAGACTTTTAAAAGGAGATCAGAAAAAACACTCAGAAAGACAGTGTGGAAAGTGTGCCTTCTGTGATGGACTGGATGACCTTGCTGCTTTTTTATTCTGCTTGTCTTAATCTTTGAACAATAGTGCAGTGAACCAGTCACTGCTTTTCAAACACACTTCTGAGGACACAAGAATCCATGAGTGTCCACTTGCTTCATGGTTCTCATCCCTACTCTGTTAAGCAGCACTCAGACCCAACAATTGAGCTGTTTCTCAGCCACTGCAGTACCATGAATATCCTGTTGAAATTCAGGACTGGTTCCCCCTCTTGCATCCAGTAATGACCCAAGTTTCTTACAGCTGAAGAGAAAGGACAGACAGCCTCTGTGTGTCATGTAGAGAACCACAAAGGTGATGCTCTTCACCCCTTTATGATCTGGTATATTCCAGTCTTGGCAAAAAAACATTGTAAGAAATGGGAGGGGTATCCAGGAAAAATGACATGCTGCACATGACTCTTGAATATTGCAAGTGCTAAATATTTGGAAGGATTCTTGTCCCTTGCAACCTCATCCTCATAAAAGTCAAGCATTTAAAACATAGTAGTAATTAATTTGATATCTCTCTGTAGTCAGCAGAAGGAGTGGTCTTCAGAGGGTCACCGGTCCTGCCCAGGTGTGTCTTCTTCTCTCTCCATTGAGTACAGAGCCTAGAAAACTGCCTCAGATGGTTGCCTCTTAGATGGCTAATCTCAGATAAAATGAATTATTTCCACCATGATTAGTTTCTTGCTGTGTGAATGACCTTCATCACTTGGATTCCACAGATAGCAATGAATAAAATAATGTCCGATTGAAAATACAATTTTTTTTTTCTTTTCTTGAATTTATTTGAGCTAAAACTAAAACTATCATTCTGTCCTGCCTTGATCACACTCATACCTGTGCATGAATGAGTTCTATGGATATTATCTTATTCACAAAGAAATGCCATAGCCCCATCCAAAATGATACATATTAAATATCCTGAGCTGGAAGGGATCCACAAGGATCATGGAAGTCCAACTCCTATATGCATGTATATGCAACTTGCAAGCTACTTGCAAGCTTATGAGATGGTATGAAGCAAGATCTGAAGAAAAAAGGAACTGCTAGAGCACACTTCCATTTAGTATAAAGGAAGTATGAAGCTGCCCTGGGGTGCCAGCAGCCTGACCTCCAGCCACCCTGCAGCAGAAAAGTAGAGCCAGTGGCCATGGCTCCACAGGGAGCATCATCTCTGCCTGCAATCATGCTGTATCATTCCATGCCATTTGCAGACCTCCCAAAGACTGCAGGTCTGATCTCCAAGGTATGCAGTCTGTACAGTTTTTAAGCCACCTGAGTGAGTCATTGGAAGCTGAGTGTTTTGGAGAGCACGCTTTATAATGTATTTCCGTACAAAAGTTCAGCAAAACAGGATTACAAATCTCTGCATCTCACCTGTGCCAAAACCCCCAAATCAGGTGGCAATGGTAACAATTCAACATCCAGTTTATGCTCCACACTTGATGCAGTTGTTCCAGCTCTTTATACCTGGTACCTTGTGTATGCTGCAGATATTCACTGTCACCTTAAAGAATCCCTAGCCACGTCCCTGGGTGATGGGATGCTAGGGCTTGTGAAGGAATTTTGAAATGGTCTTTTTCAAATTATGTTGCTCAAACATCCATCCTGGAGAAGGAGGGAAAATGAGCCTGTGAATGATACAGTAGAGCTGTTGATAAGGGCTTTGTAAAGCTTAGTAACAGATGACTCTGGATCTGTGAATGACAGCTGTTGGCAATTCCTCTACACTGGACAGTAGTAATTCCTGCAGCCTCTGCAATTCTATCTTGGCTTCCCATGGAGATTTCAGTTTCTGTATGTGTGTGTGGCCATTGGTTTGATGCAGTGCATATGGGAGAGGAAGTTATTTAGCTGTACAGTCAATTCACCATTATCCATGGGTGGATTTTGCCTATAAGCCATGCAGTAGGTGTTGAGAGATCCAGACCTGAACCACCCAAGCCACCATTTACTAGTGCAGGCACAGTGCCACGTGCATGTAGTGTGCTGCTCTCAGAGCCAGTGCTGGTCTCAAAATAGTGTTGGTGAACTTCCAGTTTACATGGCACTGAGCCAGTTGATAAATCCCATTGCCTTAAATTCCATCTTGAGGTCCCTTCTCGGCACTGGTTCATAAGCAGCAGAGGTGTGTGGAAACCACCCTGTGACAACCAGAGGCTTTATGTGTCCCTTGCTGATTGTGGGGTGGTCCTGCAGGGCCATCATGGGAGGATTTGTCTATCATCCCCAGAGTTTGCTTCTCAAAAAGCATCTTGCTATGGTTCAGTGCTTCATGTTGTACCTCCTTTGCACCATTTTGGATTGGAGGCCTCCACAAAGTATAAGGTTTGTGACATTTGAACCACTCCTGCCAGCATCATTACCCAGGGTTTTCTTTCATCCAGGATATCTCTGCCTTATCATTACTCTACCAATTTCTCATAATCCTCCTATGTGCTACTTTACTGAATGTGTGTAGGACAGGGAGGGATGTACAGCTAAAGCACTTTCATTTAAACTATACCTCTTGAACATGGTCAAATCTCTGAAGGGTCCTTACCATCGATTGATCTCTTAGCCTTAAGATATACTGTGCATTTAAGGAGTGCAGACCTGAAAGGGGTCTCTTGTGTGTCAGCAATCACATTATATAATCCCTTTTATGAACTGATTAAACTCAGACTTAAAAGTGGTTAATATGTTTTATGCCCAAATGTTCTCCCATGAAGCTTTTTCTAGTAAACTACTGCCCTGATGTTTAGAGGTTCTGCAGTCTTTCATCAAAATCAGTTTACACTCATTCGTTCTTGGAAATACAAGCAGATTTTGCACCGGACATTGTGCAAACCAACAAGTCCACAGGGACCTTGCTTGAGCTGCCTGTAATGTTGAGGTTGCAGGGACATGACTATTTTTTTTTCTGTTGAGTAAGCAGAAGGCAGCCTATAGCTGAGCTCAGATCTTTGAAAAAGAAAAAAAACACAGCCCTTTAATTTTTACTTTTTTTAAATAAAATGAAGGCATTATGACTATTCAATAAAGCAGATCTGCTGAGTAAGTTGCTGTCACCTTCAGGTAGAAGGCTTTCAGTCTGGAAATGGCCTTCAAGGGACTTTCCTGAGGTCAGACAACAGCTCATGGCAAAGTTGGAAATGCAACCTGGACTGAATGATTTGCTGCAGTCAGAAAAATCTGTATCACTCATCTGTCTATGCCAGTCATTCCGCTTATTTATTCTGACCGCTTATGTACCTATACACCTTGAAAACTGTAGAGAAAATGAAGCATGTCCTGCTTTTTTCTTGGGAACCTTTGCTGAAGACTGAATGGGATCCTGGCTGTTACTGTCAGCAGGATCTTTCGCTGATGGCAATGGGTACTAGGTCAATGCCTCAGTGATTCAGATTTCATAGCTATATCCTTCATAAATGTTACCAAAATGGGACACACCAGCTCACACAGGGAGGTTTCAGACTCTTCTCATTTCAAGGTACTAAAACAAAAGTGTGGGGAAAAGTTTTACTGAGAAACTCTGTTCAGTCATGGGGGAACCAAACATGATGCAAAATCTGTAACAAGGTAATAATGATGGTGGCAGGTACTAAATTTCCTCCAAATGTAGTGGCCATGAATAAAAACTGGGAGAGGATATAGAATTCCTTTTTCATTCCCCTTTTGTTCTTTTGGAATGATTTCAGCCTGATTTGCCTCAGACATGAAATATTTCGATTCTCTCTGTGGTAGAATGATGCTAAAGGAGAAATAAAGGAGATGAAGGGATGTGTGATGCTGTAGAGGAAAGTGAGGCAATAGTGTGACCACAAGATCATCTGTATCTGCCTGCTCACCTTTGGAGGTCTGCTCCCATCACAGTGGTGACACAACCATGCCATCTATTCCCCAGGACACAGAGATGAGGATTTGCCCAGTAAAATCCTCAGTCTTTTCAGTTCTTTAGGTGAACCAATTCACTGATATTTAGAAATTTTCATTTCACTCAACAACACTCCCCTGGTAGGAGAAAATCTAAACATGAGCTCTAGGAAACAGCCTGTTTCAAAACATTGCTTCTGAAATTGCAAAGGCTGCCAGTAAAATAAGGTAGGTAAATGTAGCACATTTGTCAGGAGTTTTAAAACAAGCACCATCTAGATGCTGCCATTTTAAAGCTAAGAGTGAAAATGATTTACAGAAGCAATGTTTGGTTGTAAGTGACTGAAAAGCATGTCACCATTCCACTATAGATGGAGGCTGTTTCTTGATCTCAACTGCTTTTATTTAATTTCACTTCAAATAATCCCAGCATAGAGCTTTTTCTCATGCCTTCATTTTTAACTTTTTTTTTTTTCCACTGGCCATTCGGTTACCAATCACTGTGACAAATTCTATCTTGCTAAGTGATAGGCAATATATTTTTCTCTCTTGGTATTCTCCCTTTTTTCTTTCCCCTACAGAATTCTATTTGCCAGAATTTCATTCATTAATACGTACACTGAGTACTGAAATATTATAAGCAGGTTTAACTTTAGTGATTTCAGGGAAGGCACACCCATAGATTCCCCTTCACAAGCTAGCCTTTATATGGGAGAAATGGGCCATTCTTTTAAGATAAAAAGGGCCATTGTCCTGTCTTTGAAATATCTCCTGTTTGGTACTCAGTGAAGATAAATTTGAGTCTTTCCTTAAATTACTTTTCACTCTGAACTGATGTGACATTTATCTCTGCTAGAGTGTTGACTATATGAAAAGCTGAAGCTTGTTTAAAGAATGCTGCCAAACAAGAAAGATTGTAATCCATCTAATTACTGAGCTAGGATGTGCCAGTGCTGCAAACTTCAATTACCACCATTAAAGCATCAATTGAAAGCTTCAGCTGATTCCCAGAGAGTCAGACACTTACAGACATTTCATGCATTATACAGATGTTTTGCTGCTCCTTCAGTCACTAATGGTTTGCTATTTTGAACATTTGGGACTCCTGTAACACGAGAAGTAAGCTCCAGATGTAGAGGGATTTCAAGCGAATTCTGCCACTTTAAACCACATTTTGTCAATTGTTCCCCCCAGTAGGAACTGATGACCTCATGCTGGATTCCTTTTATTTTTCCCAAGTGTTATAAGATAAATTTACCCACGGGGTTACTTATAATTCCTAAGAATCCACATTTCCATGGATATCAAAAGCCAAGTACTACAGTGAGGTCCCTGGGACAGAATTCTGTAGGCACACAGATCTCTTTGTAGCTTCAGCTGCTAATTCTTTATATGACAGTGTTTCTGTCCACACATTTAAAGAATAACTCCAAAATAGCAAAAAAGACCCCCATGTTTTGAACAAAGCTCTGGAAATTTTGTGGGTAACACCTTTTGTGATAAGCTTCCCCTCGTTTCACTTTGACACAACTGTTAATAACTCAGTTTGATTGATTCCCTTCTGGCAATGTGCTCTTAAGTCAGAGCTGGGTCAAAATCAAAAGAAAAAAATCCTGCAGTCTAACCTTTAAAAAAAAAAAAAAAAAAAAAAAGACAAGGCTTTAATAGCTGAACATTGAGAGGAGTTTCAGAATTAAAAGTCAATTTGAATCAAAGAGTCAAATCATTTTATTTTGGAGACATTGAGACAAAACTGTTCTATTTCCAAAACCGTCTCTTTTCAGATGCAAATTATCTAAGAGAGGTCACAGAAGTCATTGCTTCTGTGTCACTTACGTTGCTTATATTTTCTAAGGGCAACATTTGCACCTGTGCAGAACATCCAGCTCCAGAGTTAAATCAGCATTTGTGGGCTGCCCCGTGACTTTGGGCACTGCTGAATTGCATCCAGCTCTCCAGAGAATATCCCTCAGGAAGATTACAATGCCTGGAAAATGGATGTGGCTGCAGGCTGAGGCCCTCAAACTAAAATGCTGTGTGGAACTTTTGTACTTAATATTTTCTCCTTTAAGAACAAAATTATTTTCACTGACAGCCAATTAGCAGCTGTCTTCTATATCTATGCATTTAATCCCCACTCGGTCTAATCTTTAACTGATTTTTCCAGGAGGGCTCCTTAAATAAATACCAGTGTTTTTGAGGACATACTAAAAGAATGTGAACTTTATTTTTACCAGGGTCTGGGAAGTGGGACTTTGTGGCCACAATATCACATGTTTCTGTTTGCCAGTGCATCTTTTGATCTCTTCCAGGTACTGCTGAAACGGATTCAGAAGATAAAGGGGAAAAAACTCCCTCCTGTGAGGAGAGATTTGATTCAAGAGTAGATGTTTCACATCATGAACAGCTTTTACTTTTGGGCAATGGTCCAAAGCAACAAGAAATGCTAAAACACACAAGATTGCCAGGAAGTAACTGTCTGTCCATCTTTTACAGAGTGATTTCATGAGGCACTCATACGAGACCAATTAGGAGAAACTGCAAGGATGAGCACCCTGGTACTCTGCAAGTAGGGGAAAACAGCATTTTAACAGCACAAGGACAAAGGTATATAACAACTTGAACTGGTTCCCCAGAGAGATGGTAGGTGCCCCATCCCTGGAAAACATTCCAAGCCAGGTTGGATGGGGCTCTGAGAACCTGATTGTGTTGAAGATGTCCCTGCTCATTGCAGTGGGATTGGAGTAGATGACCTTCAGATGTCCTTTCCAATCCAAACCATTCTATGATGGAAGAATGAAGTCCAGTGACTTTAGAAATACTGTGTATAATTAGCTGTTCCACAGATAGTGGCATGACACACAAGGCATGATGACACATTTTCATTCAAACTTTCAATTTATGGTAGCTGAAAATATGAAAATGAGAAATGGTAGAGGGCAAGCGTGCCCAACAGCTCTGTAACTGTTCTAATAATATCTAAATAAAAATGGCAGCCACTTCTGGCAAAGAAGGGACTGCTAGCAACTGAAATTACATCACAGAAGAATCAAATGGAAACTATTGCCTAGTAAATGGGTAATTTTTTGTTTTAATGGCAGGTGGTAGAAGAATGGCCCCAAGAAGAAATGGGTATTGAAAGCTGTTGAGGAAATGTAATGCCTTTTAAATACAGAAATGCAAGAGCAGCTCCACAGCCAAGATCCAGGTATTCCAGGATTTCCGTCTCTGACACCGATTTGCTGTAAATGTTTAAAGACAAGCTATAAAAATGAATCAAGCCTCCAGTTTCACTTCCCCCAGCATCTCCTTCCAGCAACATGTGGTAAAGGAGGTGTATATTTATTTTTCATGGTTGCTAATGGATTTTCATTCAATACACTTTTTTAATGGCTTTTTAAATACATCTAAACTTCTGGCACCTACAATATCCTGTAGCAATGGGTTCCATTTGTTTAGGTATGCATAACATAAAAGGTACTTCCTTTTGGATTAAATCCTCATTGATAACTCATTGCTTGCTTTCTAGTTCTTGTTTTAGGGAAAAGAATTGTTCCCTACCTGTCTGCTGCTTGCCACTCAAGGTTTCATGCATTGCCCTAAATAGACAAAGAATTAAAAATATTCAGTCAGCTTTGAGGCATATATGGGAAGAAATTCAATGGTTGTTTTTATTCATCCTTCTGCCAATGAATGAAAGAGTAACTGCAAGGTTTTTTATGCTCAGCAGCCTGTGGCAATAACTGAGGACAGACAACTTATGAAGTTTTCTGGAAGTTCTTCCTGATGCTGGAATGGAAGCACTGCAACTGCTATAGGGTTCAAAAACTGAAATAGCGCTAAACATCAATGTAAGGAATTATGGCTCCTTCCTTTAGCCATGATGGTGAACTCCAGTCTCTGTTGTGACCATAGTGCTCTTCCACTTGCTGCACAGATCAGGACTGAAAATATGTTTTCCCTATTGTGTCTAACCCAAGAGCATCCAAACCCTATGGATCTTTCTAGTAAGTCAGAATTTAGAACGTGTGTTTTAGGAAACTCCCTGTTTCTCTGCTCTACCCTGCTGGCACCTCTGGGTTAGCTTGAGTAAGTGTGGCTCACACACTCAAGTGACGTAGGAATTGTAACAGGGGTATTTATTCTGCTCAGGCCAGTCTGAATCCTGAAATTAATTCAGTGCTGTGTGTCTCTGTGACGAGTAATGACTGCAGCTGAGACATACCTGGTGAGTAATCCGGGAACCATCTTCCTGCTTATGGAAGAGAAAGTGCAAGTGTTGGCAAAAGAAAAAAGTAGCCTGTGTAGGAAGGAAGCAGCTCTTCTTGTGGGTGTATCAACAAATGCTAAATTGTTAAATCCCTGGATAGGCATCACTTCAAAGGCCCCATGGGTACTGCAGAATATTATGCAAGCTATATGCATCTTGCAAATTTTAATCCAAAGGGCAGGGTGATATTCCAAGATAATGACCTGTGTAAGGACTGGAGGCAAAGAAAATCTTTGTCTGATTGAGTTAAAGCTAGAGATGATCCATAGGATAGAGAAGGATGTCCCATTCTCTGGGAATGAAAAAAGTGATCTATTTTCATACTTAGTCTAGCCAGCTGCAGGCATGCAGGCCCAGTCAAACTTTGTTGAGCAGAAAGATTCAATTTCATCTTCAAAAATTGTTTCTGTCTTCTACTGACAAGAAGGGGATGTCAAAAATATGAACTGTGAAAACTGGAACAATCAGTCCCCACAATCAGAAAATACTTTCAGGTTTGAAATGTTTTTCTGCATTCACATTTTCATTTATAGAAGTTGCTTCCCAAGCGCCCTTGGACAGGTGTAATTCAATAAACTGATCTCAGGCTTGTCTCTATGCCCTGTGTTGAGGTAGCCTACAAGTACCTGGATGGTTCAAGGCTCCTTATCATCTTTGGATTTGTTAAAGGAATCACTGTGTCACCAGAGTTAGGAGCATTCTGAGGATTATAGGATTTTTTTTTCTTGTATCTCCAATCTTCAGGACAACATATCCGCTGCAAAGAACAAAAGGCATTGGGATTGTACTGATAGCTGAGGCCCTGCTTCTTCTGCTGATCTCAAGTTTGTCAGTGTCTGACTTTGCTGGAGGAGAGACAAAAGTGGCAGGGATGGCTTTCTGAGAGGCTCTGAACTGGTGAGAACTTTTACAAGCCTATTTCTTTGTTGAAGATTCCTCTGCTTAAGTATAATAAAAAGATAATGAACAATTGTTGCCTCAGACTATGTGGAGGTTTGTGTAAGCAGGTTTACTCATTTTACTCTGTTAGTTTTAAAGCTTGTGTCTCTCCTAGGGATTGTGGTCTGTTTGCATGGGGTTCACAGCAGAGCATTCACACTTCTGTAAAACTGTGTGCTCTGCTTTAAGACTACTCCAGAGTTATTTTTAACAATGAAACTTAAAAAAAAAATACAAGAAAACCAGAAAAAAAAACAAAACCACCTTACTGCAAGTCATTAAGAAAACCAACTCATTGAGTAAAAAAAATCATTATCTTTGGAAAAGGAAACAGCCAATATAACTGCAAACTACCGGTCTGACCACTCATTTTTCATTCTTGCAACCACAGAACATACAAGAAAAAAAATCCCCTATCTCAGAGATTAAAGAGAACTCAGACTGATGGCTTATTTAAATGAAGTCTCTCAAGCTGTTTAAGGCTGAAAATCACACCTGTACCAAGAGCCTGGCACAGAGATGAAGGGCTGGGTCTGATAACAGGCATAGGGCTCTGCAATTCCTTGGGTTTAGGTCATGGAATAGAATTTAAAATTAATCAGCCATTTATGTCTGAGGGTGTGCTGAGAACCCTCTGAACAGGTTCCATGGACCAGACCCCTGGCCTGGGGACAGCCCTGACTCTGCAGAGCAGAAATCCAGCCTGGGACTGGGTGCCTGCAGAAAAGCAAACACACGTTTCACAGATATTTCAAAGAAAGGTAAGGAAAGGAGAGTAGGAGGCTACAGCTCTCAGTCTGGGAATTTGGCACTAATGTTCAGCTTCAGTCAGAATCAGTTAGATTCCTAAACCTGAACTGTTCCTAGGTGGTCAGCAATGATTCAAGGCCAATGCTGAAACCATTAAAAATTGTTTGAGGTCTTAACTTATGTCCTTGGCTGTCCTTCAGAGGATTTGTTCATGGTGTACTTTGGTGACTAACTAGTAAATCAGCCTGGTCCTGGCCCTCCATCCAGAGCTGAGCAACTCCATGCTGCTGGTAAACACCAGCCACAGAGAGCTGAGATCTGCTGGCAGATACACCCCTACCAGACAGAGGAGACCTCATTAGCTTCACCTGGGGCTGCTCCTGATTTGCATTGGTTTAACTGAATAACAGACTTTGGCTGGAAATGGACTGGAGTAGCAAATCAGCCCCAGCACAGCAGAGCCCAGCTGAGATAGAGGAAGGCTTAGAAAGGCATTTTCTCATGCTAAAACAAAACATAAAAGTCCCTCCCACTGCAATCCAGAAGTCACGCTGCATCATTGTGTTTCACTTTTCAGTGCTACCATTGCTAACTTTAATTAGGCAAGAGAATTAGGCCCAGGATGATTCTTCCTGGAGCTCTTTGTCCCAAACCACCCTTTGCTGCATGAGCAGGCTGGAAGGTAATGTTACATGTAAGTGCAGCTAGAAAAAAGGGGCAGCACATTCTTCTGCTGGTACAAAGTCCTGCTCATTTCAGTCAGTTTGTTTGAGCCATCTGTTCTCAGCCACCAACTATTCATTTCCAGCATGGTCCCCATGTCAGCTAGCCAGGAAGACTGTGTCCTGAAGATAATGCTCAGTTGTCCCTTGCCACTGGAGGAACATGCCCAAGAAACATTTCTCTCTGCTCAACCAACCTCGAAATGCTGGTGATGAGTTCAGTTCTTTGCCAATACTGTATGAAACTGCATTTCTTACAACCACTGCCATTTATATAATGCAATATCCCTATGGTGATTATTTTATTTATGTTTCCCTTACTTCAAGGCAGAGGAAGGCAGCAGCTGGGGCTGCAAGATAGAGGCACCCACCAGTTACTGGGCTGTGTTGTTCATGGGGTTGATAAGCTTTTATCACCCACTGGGAGTTAGGATCTTGTCTAAGTGATAGCATCCATCCCTTGAAAACAGAACAGAGCTCTCACTGTTTGCCTGTCTGAAAGGAAGGAGTTTATAACCCCAGACTTTACAGTGACTGTGAGCTAAAACATGACATAGCTTGATTGTCTTCATTTCTTGACTCATTCTCTTGCAAGTCACAATGTGAGCATTTGCTTCCTTTGCATCAAGAGTTTAATTGTGTTTGCATTGCCCCTTTCTGTGCATTACAGACTGGAAGTCTTTTACAAACATCTCCCCCTCCTATGTGACTTTGATTCTGCTAATCCCTACCCACCTTTTTAATCAATTAAAAGGCAGTTTATGGTTTACAGAGAGAAAAAAGTGTAAATGAGAAGCAATTCCTTTGGTCATTGTGTGTGTAACTGGAGGATGTTTCAAACACAAAACAGGAAAAAAGGGTTACTTCAATGGCTTGTTTCTCTTGCTCTTTGGATTTAATACCAAGGGAGACAGAGGGTAACTGTTGTTGTTTTGCTTTTTTAATTAAAATAACATCATAAGATTAGCTATATGGTAGCTGGATATCATCTGTATGGAAATTCTTCAGTTAAAAGGGAAGCAGGAAAATTTCAGAAGGTCTCTTTTAAACTAGTTTAAAGAATTATCTGCTTGTGTTATTTCTTCAAGTGGATTCCCAGGAATTTCAACCTTCTCCACAGAAAGAGATATTTGGCCCATTTCTTGCATCAGTCAAATAATTTTATAAGAAAATAATAAAGCTACAGGGTATGATTTTAGCATTCTAATTTTGCATCTTTGTGATTCCAACTACAGAAAAAATTACTTTAGATCGTCTCTTTAGCTAGGGAATCTCTATAAAGCACGATGCTGTAAAATCATAGGGGAGGGAGTTGCCACTTGCTTCAGTGACTCTTGTTGTTTCAATCTTAACAAGCACAGTCTAAAAGCCAGTAAGGGCTCAGCCTGCAAAAGTAAATGTGACCCAAATGGGAGCTGAGCAAGAGAGAAAGGGCTCTGCTGTGAAGAGGAGCAATCCTCAGCCACGTTTTTGAGATTTAGCCTCTGTCTTTTCAGTCACAAGCTCTGCTTTTTGTGGGGCAAGCTGGCTGCTTTGGTGGACTTGTTTTATTTTGTGTGGCTTCTTCCCCAGAAGGTTATCTTCTTATATTTAAGGTATAAGGGTCAGTTGTGCAACAGCAGTGACAGTAAGCCCTGGTGTGACATAAATTGAATACACTCCTGTTTGTAGTCAGACCATTGCACAAGCTTCCGACACCCTTACGTCCGTACCGTGGTGCTGCAGTGTGGCTGGAGGTGACACTCTAAACTCCTGTGATGTCTTTACATGTTTAGACATCTCAAACTGATGTCTTCACAACATAAAAGGCTTAACAATAATGAGAACGAGCAACCTTCACCTCAGTTCCAACCTCAATTCCAACACTTGGTAATTGAATTCCCATAGAATTACGTCTGTTGGGTAATTTCATAGAAGGATGTATCGTGCTTTTATTATTTTGCATCAACTTTTAATCATAATATTAATAATATTATATGTAAGGGATGTCTCTTTTTTGTTTTTAAACAAACTCTTTTTAAGGGTAAACTTAGGGAATAGAGCCACATTTGATCAGTATTCATACAGCTCTGTGATCTAGAAATTCAAGTGTGTTTCATGATGTAAATTGCCTTTAGAAAGCTATTTATTCTGATACATTTTTGGTTTGAAGTAAAATATTTCTGGGAATTCCTCACTCCCACTTAAATTTTTTCCAAGGAAATGTATGTGACTTATCAAAGGAGACATTTGTATTTCCAGAGCAGAGCAGGAAGGGAAGCATAATGCTTTTTCCAACTTGATTTTGAGGGTGGGTTTTTCATAAATGCTTATCACTGGAATATCTTCACTCCCACTTATTAAATGGCTTATGGGATTTTCAGGGCTCCAGCACAGAGTGCCTGCTACGTGCCACAGTGACTCCTCTGAGTTGGTTAAGTTTTACTGCTCCCACTCTTGCAAAACTTTTAACAGTTGAGGTGAAGAGGAAGAGAGGGATGGGAAGGAAGTGGAGACTTAACTCCTATTTGTATCCTTCCAACAATTAATTAATAATTCGGAAATTCGGACCTAGGCTGTATTTGGAGAGTGTTGATTCTCTGTGTGTCTTTGGGGTTTCCCATTTAACAATGGTAGTTAAATCAGTATGATACAGTAAACCAAACATTTCTAAGGTGTTATGGTTCTGAGTTTTTATTTGAAAAAGGGGGAATAGCCTTTCCTTAATATTGTGAAGTTTTGTGATGATAAATCCACGGGTACCAGGGACAGGAGGGCTATTTAGACCTGATGTGTGCATGGATAGAGCTCTGAAGCTTCATGCCTGTGGCAAGCAGAGGGTGGCCAGCTGGCCCACCAGTGCTTCACCAAAATAAGTCCTGCTCTGAGTTTGGTATTGAAGGTCCCTTTGACCTCTGACTCTCCCCTGGGAGAAGGAAAGCAGAGAGCAGGAGCGCTGGTGGCAGAGAGGCGAGCGGGAGGGCCAGCGGTACTGACAGCACTGCTTGGCGCAGCAGGGATGCTGAATTCAAGGAGGAAGGTGAGACAATAATGCCCCCTCCCTGCAAAGAGGGGTGACCTCTGAGGACAAGTTCTGCCTCCCACAGCGTTATCTGTTTCTGATGTGAGCAAATGCTGAAGTGAAAGAAACGTCCCTCTGTGGCAATAAAAGGAGAATGAACAATGACAAAAGTTAAAGTGTAACACACAAAATGCGAGTGGAAGAGCTCTCCCCAAACCATAGCCAAAATCAAGCAGTGAAGAGGAGATTATTTGCACCCAACCATCCTGAAATGGCAGCAAGGGATGTGGGGGTACAGCTGCAGGGACCAAGGATCAGCCCCAGCTGTGCACACATACTCGAAACCCCCAGATATTGGCAGGGGGCTTCCTCTGACACGAAACTCAGGGAAATTCCTCTGCAAAGGGCTGCAGTTCACTGGGTTGAACAGAGAGCTGGAGGGCAGGCAGTCTCACAGAGATGGAGACCCTGCACCACTCAGATATGCAGCATGTGTGCACGTAAAAGGCTCTTCACCTTACCCAGGGTCAGGTTTGTACCCACGTTTGGCATTGACCTTTATGAATTTACCTCAAGGTAAAACTGGAATGCTTTGACTGTGCTATGTTTTTAAATTATGATGCCTTGTCTGGGTTTTCCTAAAGGAAGCCATGACTTGTTATTAACCACAGAGACAAGAAGATAAGCCAAGCATTGTCCTCAGCAAAAGAAGAAACGAAGAAACAAAGAAGCAAGACAGAGATAAGAGATGCATTTTGTTGGCAGAAAGTTTTTAAATTTCTCTCACACAGAACTGAAGAAATGACAAGGGACAATCACTATTCTTTATGTGCAAATGTAATTGAAAGATATTTTTGATGGTAGTGATTGTAAGAAATAGGGGCAAATGTGAATGTCTCCTACAGAAATAGTCAAACATTTTTGTCTGCCTTTAATTCCAGTATATATTCAGTGGCTTCAGACACATTGGTTATTTCTCAAAGGTCACAAATTATGTCTTTGTCAGTGTCTTTATAAAAACAGTTATTAACTATATTTTCTTATTCTATGGGATTGTAGAGATCTACTTGAACTTCACAGGTCTGTAAAAATGTTGAAAGGCTGCAATCTCTGGGTACTTCCCATTTCACCTGCCACTTGAAGCAGGACAATCATCAGTGCTACATGATATCAAAGTTTGTTGCAAGGCTTTTTGAAGAGTAAATAAATTCTTATTTTTTCAGAATACTGGAAGTAGCTTCTGTCCCTTAAGTCAAATATTTTATGAGCTGAGACACATCCAAGATTATCTCCAGGTCAATTTTGTCACCCATTGGCAAAACCTAGAGTTCTCTGGGGCAATAATTTTTATGGTGCAGATATCGGTCACTGAAATTAGTCTTTCAGTCCTACTGGTGGAGTTTGAATAAAATAATGTTAGTCATCAGTAAACAGGAAGCTGATTTTGGCAGAAACCCTGCCCTGCCCCTGAAGCAGCTGTCTTGCTTCCACCTCTCCTCTGAGTATCACATTCTCAGTGTTGAACTCAGCTTCCCTGCAGCATCTTGTTCAGGCTGCCAGCACAGACTTTCACACCTTCTTATCCCCAGCCCCACAGATCTGTGTGGCCATCTCTGTGTGCCAGATGTTCATTTCTGCAGCTGCTGTGGAGCCTGTAAAGTTCTGCAGTCAGATGTAACAGCTTCCACACTTTGGGGGGAGATTGGGCTCAGTCCATGTCTGACCACTGTGAAAGACTTGGAACTCCATTTGAGTCCTGCACACACCTTTCACAGTTCCTTGTTGTTGGACTTCAGGTTTTATTCTCCTTTTTGGGCTGGCCTGTATAGAATTAATGCTATGTTAATCTTTAGTTCCACCAAGAGAAAAAAAATATTATACTTGCTCAAGAAAATAAAGAGGAGAGAACCATAAAATAAAATGCTGCTACACTAAAATGTGTAGTGATGGAGTGAGGCAAGAAAGTAATCTTTATAGGAAATTGTTTTGCCTGAAAATCAGATTTTTTCAAGAGTGATGGGGAAGGCATGGGCAGTACTGTCACTGCAGGCAGAGAAGGGCCAGATTTGGGCTTATTCCAGGAGAGGATTGGAAGAGTAAACTATGATCACTTTGTTTTGGTAGAGTTTATCAGTTAAGCCATGCCTTGCAAACCTCAGTTCTGAACTCAGCTAGTAAAAAACATGAGGCTTTCAAGCATCTGTGTTGGGTCAATCTTTAGAAAAATGAAAACGAGAAATTCCAGAAGCTTCTGGTATTTCCAGTACAGGGCCAAGTTTTGCATGATCTGAAGAGGTATGTTTCAGTTCTGGTTACCACTGAGAATACTAACCAAGAAAAACAGAAGAAACTTCTATCTTAGAAAACCATAAAATTATCTTGTGAAGTTTCAGGTGAACAGAATAAACATTAGAAAGACGAGCTCTGGATGAGCAGGGGAATGTGCTCCCTTGCTTTCTCAAGCTCATCTGAAACACATTTCCAACCTTTCTAAGGCTCATCCTTGCTGAGGAAAGAAAAATACACATCTATTTAGGCTGCTCTTGCTCTGGTTAGGAAACTGGAGAAGCTGTAGTTACTATTTTTGCAAGTTTGCTTCCTTCAGGGGAGAGATATCTTAGGGTTGAGGGGGAGGTAATGTGATCTCTTTTTCTATTTTTATAAAGGGCCTGGGGATGCACCAGGAAGCTGCAGATCTGTGCAGTTGAAAGTCTTCAGCTCCTCTTTTGAGATACTAAGGGAGGAACAGTTAGAAAAGCATGGCCTAATTAAGGATATCTAATACGGTTTCAGGAAGGGAAGGGCATGCCTCATTAACTGGCTGGAATTCTTTGAGGATATTGCTGCTCAGGGAGACCAAAAAAAGGCAACTTACTGTGACCATTGTGTATCTCAGTGGGCTGGGAGAGAATAAAACACATTTAGGAAGGCCTTGGGTTGATACATTTACAGAGTGGGTAAAAATATAACATAGAATTACCTGGTATTTAAAACTGCAGGGAGTGTAACTCTCAGGTCTTGAAATCCTGGGTGCATTATGGCTTTTAATATCTTATTTCTTAAAAAAATCATCAAATTATTATTATTATTATTGATCTAATTGGCTTTTGTGACTCAGCTGAAATGAAAGGTGCAGTGTTTCCAAATGATCTTGTGCTAAATTTGGAGAGCAGCGAGGAAAATTGCAATTAGATACAGACAGAGTTAAATGCTTTTTAAAGTTTCTAGCATGGCAGATGGCATATTCAATAAAGGTCAGATAAATGTAGCATCATGATAATAAGTCAAAGAGCCTAGAATCAGGAGAGGGAAAAGGTGGGGTGGATGGAGGGTTTCTCTGTGTATTGACAGCTTTAATGTGGGAATGGCGGGAGATGCAGTTTTCCCACATCTTTGCAGAAACAGAATCTAAAAAACGTTTCAAATTACACTTGGGAGAGAGAAATTACTCATAAATGCACATTTTGACTGAGGAAAAGTAGTTTTGCATGAACCTGTTCAGTGCTGCAGGAGCAAGGCTTGCAGCTGAGGGACAGCAAGAGCTCATGCTGGAGGGAGGATTGATTTTTGGATGTGGGGCTGAGGTCAGTGGGGATGTGGAAGCAGAGAAGCCATCTGAGCTCTTCTCATCTGAGGGTGGCATGGGGCCAGTTTGGCCACTCACCTGGTTGCCTGGCCATCCCAAGGGCTACAGGACCAGCTGAGTGCAGTGCTGTCACTTCTAGCATTTCAGAACCTTGTTGCATGTCTTTCTACTGGGAGTAAGGGTGCTGTCCTCATAAGCTCTCCACCACCTGGAAATTCCTTCAGAGCCAGGGAAACTGCATGGTTTTGATCCCATTGTGCTCCTCAGAGCTTGCAAAAGGCCAATTGCCTTTCTTTTCATAGAATGGCTTGCTTCAGAAAGGACCTTAAACATCATCTAGTTCAGCCCCCCTGCCACGAGCAGGGACATCTTCCACTCGACCAGGTTGCTCAAAGCCCAGTTCATCCTGGCTTTGAACACTACCAGGGATGGAGCATCCTCAGCTTCTCTGGACAGCCTGCTCCAGTGCATCACCACCCTCACAGGAAAGAATATTTTCCTAATATTTCCTAATATCTAACCTAAACCTACCATCTCGAAGTTCAAAGCCATTCCCCCTTGTTCTGTGACTACATGCCATTCTAAAATGTACCTCTCCATCTTTCTTTTAGGCTCCCTTCAGGTACTGGAATGTTGCAATTTGGTCACCCTAAGGCTTCACAGCCCCCATTGTCTCAGTCTTTCTGAATAGAAAAGGTGCTTCATCAGTCTAATCATCTTGGTGGCCTCTGGACTCACCCCAGCAGGTGAATGTCCTTCCTGTACTGGGGACCCTAGAGCTGGATGTAGTACTTGAGCTGGATCTCACAAGAGAGTGCTAGAGGGACACAATCCCTCACCTTTCTGCTCACAGTCCTTTGAATTCAGCCCAGGACAGGTTTGGCTTCCTGGGCTGCAAGTGCCCATTGCTGGGTCATGTCTGGCATCTCTTCCACCAGCATCCCCAAGGCTCATCAGGACTGCTCTCGATCTGTTCATCCCCCAAACTGCAGGGATGGGGACCAGGCTCCCAGCCCAGCTGTAGCATCTTCACTCAGGTGCAGCCCCATTTTCTACATAAGCAGTCCTTTCATCTTGATTTCTGGAAAGCCAGGTACTTTCTTTTGCTTGCAAGAGAAAACTGGACCTGAGAACTTATTGAAGGGGCTGAGAAACAGCCTTGTGACTCAGTGAAGGTTTTATTTCTTGCTAAGCAAAGGGACCATTATTAGAAGATGGAAAACGGGTGTTAGAAGGGAAAGAAATGGGGAAATCCTTGTGTTTCTTTTAATAATCATGAAATTTTAAGCACTTTCAAAGATTCTTGCCTATATGTCTCTGTTGATGAGGCTCCTTTTCAATTTAGCATGAGGCTGAGCACACATCACTTTTCACTTTGATGGAAGAGGAAGGACACGGAGAGGTGGAGGGTCAGGATGGACACACAGAGGGGGAGGTCAGGAGTGTAATGAGTACCTGCCTGAGGGAAGCACCACGCAGCAGGCATGAGAAGAAGCATGGCTCTGCTGGAGGGAGGTCAGTCAGGGTCAAATGTACCTTGAGCATCACCCCTTTCCCACACCCCCCTAGGGTCTGCTCACAGCCAGGGTCCAGGCCGTGCTTGTGGACTGTCCCTGCCCTTTAAGACCTCGTAAGAGTCTCTCTCTCTCTTGTCTGCTACTCCCCAAAAGCCTCTGCCAGTGTGTGTGCAGAAGAGCCACTCTTTCTTTTGCTTGCCTGAGGAAGAAACAATGTGAGTGTTATTGCTGGAAAAAGATGCCAGACTGGTGTCCCTGTTTCAGCTGAAGGCTGGTTACAGCAAACTCAGTGCAGGGAAGATGCTTCCAAGATATTTCCTGAGTATTTGTCCTTATTTTCTGATTTGTTCTGTGGGAAGGGCTCCTTTTCAAGGACCAGCCAATCCTCATGACTGTAAGGGCTCTACAAGCACCAAAAACAGAGATCATCCTTCTACAGAGCCTCAGGTGTAGGATGGAGATAGAAGCAAGCAGCCAATGATATTAGTGAGAGAGGGGAGGGAGAGTAGCTGGGAGATACCAAGAGACAGTGTCAATTGCACTGACAGACCTTGTTTGGGGTTGACTACTTGGCTGACAACTGCATTTTTAGAGTCTTTCACTGACAAAGAATTTATGTCCGGGATAAGAAGCATAACTTGTTTTCCAGAGGTTATTCAGTTCTTGATCTCTGGTTCAATACAGCCAGGGAGGATATTACCTATGCTGACTACTTTGTGAGCAATGCATCTGGTTCTAGGGAGCTGGAATTTTCAATACATCTTACTAAATCACTGGATAACATTCAGCAGGGAGGAATAAATGAAGACTTTGTTTGAGGTGAGTTTTGAGGTGGAGTAGCTTGAATTTTTGTGTGCACAGATGTGTATCAATGTACCATAAGCAGTGTCCTTCTAGCACCAAATTTTCCATGGAAAAACCCTAACTTGCAATTGACTGGGGTGAATTTTAGCCAGTCACAAACTTCTGAGATTATTACATGTTCTTAATAGGATTTGGACCAGGACTCCAAGGTGTTAGCTGAGTGCTGTATGAGTACAAGGGAAGAAATTGTATTCTGCAGACCTGTAGCCCAGAGTATAAAGACAATTTTTGAAATTACAGCTCAACTATATTCAATATGTGTTTTACTACTGATCTAAAATGGTTGAGAATTTAATCAAAGTATACAGACATTATGAAACACAAACAATAGGCTATTCAGTGCCCCAGAATAAGCAAAAGGAGACAGGGAAACAAGGGATGTCTAAGACTATTCAATTGACTGTATTTTGAGACTAACAAACCAAAAAATAACATTCAAGAAATACTTACATGCACAGTCATTTGTGCTGTGAAATGTCATATGCCTGCAAACAAATAGGCAAACAAGGCCTTGCACATTCATTCCCCCACCTGCATGCAGGATGTTTCCTGGTCTCACAGCATTGTGCTCTTTGCACACCAAAATGCCTTAAAAATACACACACTTCTGGATTAAAATTCCAGAGTCCAAGACTGGGTTCAACAGCCACAAAGGACTTCAGTGCAGAACTTGAGCTGGTGAGTGAGTTTTAGTCCTGGGACCTTCCCATGACACTGGCAGCCCTCCAGCACCCAGCTGTGACCATGCAGCTCCTCGGCACTGGTGCCTCTCTATTTGTTCAGCTCCCGACACAATAAGATGCCGGTCAGATTTGTTGGATGCTGTGTGATCCTGTGATATTAATAATATAATGATAGCATTATAACTGGACCATTCAACTTCGTAGTTTGTTCTTCTATAAATGATTTATAAGTTTTATGCATTTTATATGCCTCTCATTAAAAATGCATTGAAAAATACTATCAAAATACCATTTTGTGAGGCTCAGTCTCTCTTTATTCTTGTTACAGCCATCTGCCATTAAGCTTTAATAACTGGCTGATTATAATTTATTAATTTATCACCTGTTCTTTATACAGTTGGATAATTGTCAACCAATGTGAAATGGCCTCCTATTGTGTTATTAATCCCCAAAGCAATTAGAAAACCCACTGATTGCACAAGCCATTGAAAGTGGGCAGTAACTCATGGTAGAAATGATCTGCAGTGCTCCCATCAGTGGGTGATTGGTAATCATGTCTCTGTTGCCAGTGAGAATTTGAAAGGGGCAGTTTAACTAGGGAGGCTTTTAATTTTATTTATTTATTTTATAATAAGCCTGGATTTATGTGGCTGAAAGTAGATTTGTATGTTCCAGCTTGTCTTATGGATTCTGTGGGCAGAATCTGCGAAAGGCAACATCAATTTCATAATGTCATGCTCTTGGTCCTCAAATTTTCTTTGGAGAGATTTCTGCCCCAGCTAACATCCGCAGGATGAAAGGGTAATTTAGGTGTTGCTTTAAATGCCAAATCTTTTAGGAGATTGACTTCAGTCAGCTTTGGATGAAGACATCAGACTTCAGTATCTCTCCTTTGATTTTTATCTGCCAAGGATTCAGTATGGGTTAGTTGTGGGCTTTCTGGTATGGATGTTTACAGTGTGTGAAAAGGGACAGAGCCAACGGTTTGTTGGATCCAGCAACTGTCATTTAGCAAAGCCGTTTGCTTACCCTGCCAGTGTGAAGGAGATATGCAGCCCACCCCAGATGTGAAGAAGGTCCTTATCTGCCATCCTATTTGCAGTGCAGACGACGTGTTACAATACCTCTGGCACTAACAAGTCACATTCCGGTAATGCTGTCCCTGATGCAGATTTAACTGCTTTTCTGGTGAAAGGAAAGAAAGGGAAAAAAAAGTGCCACTGACATCAGAAAGCAGAGACACACCACTGAGGAAAGCAGCTGCAAATGGTTCTTTGTCCTAAATGAAGTTCCTGGCCCCTCTGGTTTGTGTGCAGGGACCAAGCTGGTGGATCAGGCACTCTGGAGGTACAGAGCTGCCAATTACAATGATATTCTGCTCCACATGGCTTGGTCTGGGAGAAGTTTTTCTTAAACAAGATGATCACACAGATCAACACTGTGCTGTTGAACAGGCCTCTGGGCACACTTAAGGAGAGATTTTTTCATCTCACTTCTGTCTCCAGCAATACTTACCACACAGTATCTGTGTCAGTGAAATGTAGTGATTCCAGAGTATAAGAGAGTCTTGAGTTTTCCACCAATATCACACTCCATCTGCATAATGGTAGGACAGTTGAGTTATTGCCCTTCCACCCAACACTTCTGATGCCTGTGCTGTCCTCTTGCAGGTTATGTAGCTTCTTCACAGTTAAACATGGAGAAGCTACTTTGACAAAAAGATCTGGAAAAATGATGTTGAATTGAACAAATTAGGAGATTTGTACTTCCTCCTTGTACAGAGAACCCAAAGCAGAAGTAAAGATGCCATTCTTGAAATTCTTATACTATTTCTGGCTTTTCTGGAAGTAAAAATCGGAAGAAATCTTATGCAAATATTTGTCCTTCTGAGACATCCAAGCCAAATATGCAGATACAAGGGGTTTAGATAAAGCAGACAGTGAATACATAAAGTACAGTGAGTTCCTGAGACAATTTTCCACCTTAACCCTTAAGTGTGTCCATTGACAAAATCCAGACTGTAGAAAATCCTCAGAAATAGTGTGGCCACTGTGTCATGCATTGGAGGTACCCACTTTTTGCCTACACAATCCTCAGCTGGGATGAGCATGGAGAGGATTTTCCACTCCTTCTCACCTCTGTAGATATTCACAAGACTACTCTGCAATCTTAAGCTAGAATAATTACTTCAACCTCTTCATCTTAGGTCACAGCACAGAGTTTGCCCTCTATCATGACCAACAGCAAACTAATCATGTTTTCCTCAGGTTTGAATTTCATGGTTCTTGAGTCAGGTTCTCCGCACTGGCTGGGGAACTTCTGGGCATGAAAGCTGGTTATGGAATTGCACACACTTGCAGGTCATTTCTCAACAGATGGATTGTCAACGGTTGTGTTTCCACTACAGTACGAGGTTTACATTACAATGCATATAATCCTTTCTGACCAGAAGAGCAACACAGAAGAAAATCCACATTCAAAACAATATTGGGGGCAACTATCCATGTAAGAGAGCTCTCTGTCTTCTGCTGTCTCTGAAACTGATGGTCTGTGTAATTCACCAGAAAAAAGCCAGTTGAAGAACAATATCACAAAAATCTCTGAATTGTGAGGGAGTACCAATGGCATTTTCCCTCCACAAAATCATCATCTAAGGAATCTGTCATATTGTAACTTGACAAAGTTCCAATTTGTGAATCCATTAAAAGAACCACTATCAATCACATATTAAGGTCTCTATTAGAGAAATGTGGTTGAATTCCATGTGGATCTAAACTCCATTTAGCAAACCTTGGCCATATCCCATATTTGTTATTCCCACAAACAGATTTCATACAGCCGTGTGCATCTCTGAATACATCAAAGTAATATCCCATAATTATTTTTACTGCATCGAGTGATGTTCTCTGGCTACATCTACCCTGCTGAACACATCCACTAGTGGTTACAGCCCCATTAGATTGGTTGGCCTCTTTGACAGAAGGGTAGCTCTGCCCTTTCCTTACCACACTTGGCTTTACATCCTTCTTCTGGTCCTTCCTCCCCTAAGACATCGCTGTCATTTTGGGTCCCCTCTCAGTTCAAATTCTGAGCTGTACTGCAGTCTTATTGCTTGGTGTGCTTATGGAATGAAGTAGAGATTCTACATTTTGGTCTTGTATGTATGACATGGTAAGTGAAGTTTTTGAGTTTGCAAAGCCCTTAGGGAGTTGCCAGAGGATTCTGCAGAGCAGAAGAAAGACAGCCTGGTACACTCTCATCCATGTTTCCTGCTGGGAGATATTCCCAGAGCAGAATAGATAAGACAGATCACTTTGATTTTTCTTTCAAAGGACCTACCTGGTATTTTCCAAAAATAGCATAAGAATGAATTAATGTTTGTGCAATATGGAGGATCAGTGAATCCAGAACAGGCATACTGTGGGGAGTGAGATGATGATGTAGACATACCCCCACCCAGGTAAGTGTATGTAAATTGGAGTGATTTTCTGGGGACAGAGAGGTGTGGGAAAGCACTGGGGAACTCAGCATTCAAATGTTGTGACTGCATTTTCATCATTGAGAGTCTTCATGAAGAGATCCTGAGCATCAATTGGTAATCCTGCTCTGAATGAAAAATATGCACCCAGATTTGGGGTTTCTCCATGAAGAAGGAAGACAGAACAGCTTCACCTGGGTTTATTCTGAAGTGAAAACATAAACTCTGACACACAGGAGCTTTTGCACTTTTATGTGGGAAAGCATATTATTAGAGCTTGACTGAAATGTGTAGGAGACTAATAATAATGACACCTAAATTCATGTCTCAAATACTGAGTACTAGAGTTTGGTGATGACTTTCTCACTCTTGTTTAGACTCTCCTTCTTAGGGAAGGTCCTGTGAAAGCAACCTATTTCTTTAAGAAAGCTGTGTTGCAATGTGGATGGTAAAGAGAGTGAAGATCCTCTGGAGATCCTCTGCAAAACACCCTGGAGCCATTTGCATCAATTAACTCCACCACCAGCATGTGGCTGCCTGTAGGCCAGGCTGTTCCCTATTATCTCTTGAAGTGGAGATAATTTTTCATAGAGAAAGTAGGAGGCTTTTGCTTAGGAGGATGAGTTCACCCAAGGGTGCTCAATTTAAGGGTTCCTCTGTAGTCTCTTAATCAGAGTGAGCAATTTATAAGATAGTGCTTAAAAGAAAAAAATAATTTTAATTTAGTCTGTTGAATTTTATTTAATGTGCTGCAGTTTGTTGTTAGGACTTCTAAGCTCTGATGAGCACATGGTGTGTCACATTCCCAGGATGTGATCCAAGACAGAAACGCAGTGGGGACTACCATCAAATGGTGTCCCTGGTTCCAGTTCTGACTTGAAAAGAGCATCACTAACACCTCTAGCCATGATTTTTTGGCTTTCTTCCAAGGTTTCCTCCCCAACAGATGCTTAAATCCCAGAAGAAAGCAGGGATGAATATAATGAAGCAAATGAACAGCATAGTTAATTAGTAATTAAAGTCTCTTAAAACAGGTAGGATTGCACTGAATCAAAAAAGAAAGAAGGTTTATTGGATCTCTACCCTTAAAAGATTTTTCTATTGTACCTATCATGCCATTTTATCATGACTAATTTTTAAAGAGTGAAAGATGGGAACACGTCCTGATGTCTGATACTCAAAGCAGAAATACGGAGCAGTTCTGCCATCTCCAGTAAGACAATCTGGTTTGCTGCAGTGGTAGAAAAAGATAAATTTGCAGCCAGGCTACTGATTTCAACAGAGAACCAGTAAGAGAACCAGAAGAAAACACAGAGAGCAAGCCTCTCATTAAAGGACAGAAAGGACTTTTTAAAGAGCTCCTGGGGACAGGCCTCATTATGTTTGTGCAGCACCTGGCACAACAGAGCCCTTCTGAATTCAGTTTTTGGAGCTGCAGACACATCCAACAAAATGACAGCACCAAATACTGAGGCTTAAAATAAAATTTGTGACAGATGTATTAGGGGCAAGGTTTGGAGAGGATGAGGATTGGGGTTGATGGGCTCTGACAAAATTCCATTACAGTGAGTAACATTTTAATTGAAAAACAATAAAAGAACGCAAATGTGGGGAAGGGACATGGGTGAAAATCAGAGGTCACCTGCCGTTGTGATAATTTAACTGAAGTTTTGGAAATGAATCATTGCAGCAGGCAATGGAAGGTTTCACCTCAGGCAGTGACAGGAAATGCAGTGCTGTAGCTGAGTGCAGAGCATTTTGGGCTCTCAATCAGCTCCAATTGCTTGGGAAAGTACAGCTGTGCTCAGAAATTCTCAGCTTTTCTCTCACTTTCAGTTCAACAGAAAGAAAAATCTCAAGCAGCCTTTTTCATGTTCTTTTTCTCGGAAGCAATGGGGTAAGTAGGAGGGGAGTTCACAGGAGAAAGACACAAAACTCACAATTTTACTCACATGTCTAATGAAATCACATCCTGTCAGTGGCCAAAAAATAGAAAAAACAACCAATCAAAAATAAAAAGTCAAACCCCAACAACCAAACCAAAAAACCCAACCAAAAAACCAAACAAACCTCATAATCCCACGGCTTTGCTTGAAAGAAGAGATACAAACAGCTGCCCAAGAGAAGATCCTATTGAGAGACACTTCAGAAAAGCTCATTTTGTTCACAAGCATGCAGCCATCTAGGACTTTCTTCTCTGGGCATCAGACTTCCTGGGATGGAAAATGATCTTGCTCATTGCTCAGTTGAGCTTAATGCCAGTATTTATAAACCAGAGTTTTCCAAACTTCTGCTTCTGAGTGTGCCTGACACTTCCTGCGGGTTCTCCTCATTCTGGGCGAGGCTGCAGTGAACATCAAAACAGTCCATATTCCACAGTCATACACTTAATTTGGAAAGCCATAATCAGATGACTCTGTGTGTGTTTGCCCTTGGGTGAGAAAGGGATGTGTAAAGATCAAGCCACCATATCCTCTTGGTGTGGCACAACTCTATGGCAGCCTCAGCAACTCAGGAATGGGTTAGATGTGAATGTTAGATGTTTCTGAATCTGGCTGCAAATGTCTTCTGTACCC
Source organism: Poecile atricapillus (assembly GCF_030490865.1). Taxonomy (NCBI): domain Eukaryota; kingdom Metazoa; phylum Chordata; class Aves; order Passeriformes; family Paridae; genus Poecile; species Poecile atricapillus. The sequence continues at coordinate 143,970,554 of NC_081250.1, forward strand.
AGCCTAAAATGTCTTGGGAACAGATTTGTTCTACAAATGTGTGTGTCTATGCTTTCAGGTGCCTCTGTACTGTTTTTTATCTCATGTTGTGGACATGGTAAAGCATGGTGGGCTTTTTAAAAATCATTGCAACCATTAGATACCACATGGTGTTGGGCAGGAACTAGCAGAAGAAACCCCTGGCATCTCTGAGGTCTTGGATGGATCTTCACTTTGCCTTGATTTCACTCTTGTTCAAACATGGCCCATTTGACAATTGTCCCCTTAAAAAACGATGGGTGACTGAGTGGCCATTAAGTGTTGGTGCACAGAAGGAAGCAGCATTTCCATTTTGCTGGTAAAGGACCAGATACTGCACAGTCCTTAAACACATGCATAAATGGATAAATATGTGCTCGTGCCCCACTGGATTATGGTGTGGTGCACACTGATATCATGTGGGCTTTACTAGGGTTTCATATGAGAGCACTACTGGACCTGTAATACACACAGTGACTTGTGTGCACGACCTACGGGTGTGCTGGTCAAAGAGGAATCAAACTCTGGAAAAGCTCCATAAGAATATAGGCTGTGTGGTACAAATGGAGGTAAGGGAAGGTAAAACTCTCCATGCATGATGGATTCCAGGCATGAATTGAGGAGATCCACAGGGAGAAACTTACCCACAGGGTTTGTATGGAATAAAGATTTAAAAACGTGTGAAAATAGGTAAAATTTAGACACTGCATTAGATTTTCTTGTTTCCTTATTTTATGCTTAAAGATACCTAAGAAATTATATGCAAAACAAGAATTAACAAATCCCCACCTCAAAAGGACAGGCCAAAATGAAACCAGAATCCCCTCATCTCCTGTCACCCTTAAAATCCCCCAGCATTTTCACAGTCTGATGCATGTGAGATGAAGCATTGAAAAGCCAGGAACCGCTTAAAGCTACGGTATCTCACAAAATTTTCATGTCTGTAGGAGAGATGCACCAAATTTTCTTTGCAACTCAGAATATCTGATTTTTTATCATGAATTAATTAAATATTAATTTATTATTAATGTACACTAAAAATGCAAAAAATACGAAGTGCAGCAGAGTGATTTTGAAGTGCAAAATGTAGCCTTTCTAATTTGAAAAATGTTTTACACCCACTTTACTCTGTTATCTGTTGCTTCCCCAGATACAAAACCCTGCAAAGCAACACCCAAGTAAATGTAAAAGCCCTTATTAATTTTATTAACTGCACTATTTGTCATACCTATTGTTAACAGACATATGGTGAATTTTGTACCAAAAGTCTATTCCCAAGAGAGTCTCAGGGCTCTGAGCATCACAGCAAAATGTCTGTAGATGTTCAAGTGAGATTGAAAGCTTGTTTTGATCTCTGAAGTTTAGCCTGGCTTGAGCACAGCCACACAAAAATGCTGCTAGTCCTAGGATATTTTGGTGCTTCAGAGAAGCAAATGGCAGCGTGCAAACTGGAGCTAGAGGCAGGATGAGCCAGCAGTGTGCCCAGGTGGACAAGAAGGCCAAGGCATCTTGGCAAGAACGAAGAATAGTGTGGCCAGCAGAACCAGGGAAGAGATTGTCCCTCTGTACTCAGCTCTGGTGAGGCTGCACTTTGAGTGCTGTGCTCAGCTCTAGGTCCCTCATTTTAATAAAGGACATTGAGGTGCTGGAGTGTGTCCAGAGAAGGGCAGCAAGTCTCATGAGAGGACTAGAGAACATTTCTTATCAGGAGTGGCTGAGGCAGATGGGTTTGTTTGGTCTCGAGAAGAGCAGGCTCAGGGGGACCTCACTGCTCTCTGCAGCCACCTGACAGGAGGTGTAGTGAGGTGGGGGTCGGTCTTTTTTACCATACCTGCAGTAAGCGAACCAGAGGAAATGGCCTTAAGCTGAGACAAGGGAGATTCAGATTACATAATAGATTTTTTTTTCACTGCTAGGTTGGGCAGGCACTGGAATAGTTTGCTCAGGGATGTGGTGGAGTCACCATTCTGGAGGTGTTTAAGAGGTGTCTGAATTTGGCATTGGGCAATGTGGTTCCGTGGTTTAGGGGTTACACAGGTGCTGGTCTGATGGTTAGAATGGATGATCTGAAAGATCTCTTCCAACCTTGATGATTCTATGACTCTGTGTTGGAGTAGGGTTTTATATAGTATGGGGGCATTAGCAGGCCATCCACATGTTTATGATGAAAATCTCAGAGCGTGTGGAGTGGCTCTTCTTTAAACACGCAGGTTTTTGGCATTTCTGTGAAAGAGGAAAAAACTCATGTCAGGAGTTAGTAGACTTAGTACATAAAGTATGCAAATTGCTGCATTTCAAATGAATTCTCAGATTACTTTGAGGCCACCCAAACCTCCTAGATAGTAGTTATAGACTAGTTTGGTTTGGACAGGACCTTAAATATTATCTAGTTTCACCCACCCTGCCATGGTCAAGGACTCCTTGCACTACAGCAGGTTGCTCAAAGCTCCATCCAATCTGGCCCTGAACACTTCCAAGGATGGAGAATCCACCTTGTATCCAGGAAACCTCTTCCAGTATCTGAAACACTCATGGTAAAGAATTTCTTCCGAACATCTAATCTGAATTAATTTTTTTGCAGTTCAAAGCCATTTCCCTCTGTCCTACCACTACACACCCTTGTAGAAAGTCCCTCTCCACCTTTCAAGGTGAATACCTCTGTTAGCATTAGGGTAAATCTTAAGTGTACAAATGTTGAATGGGGCTTGGGTGCTGACAATGAAAAATGCCACAGCACTGAAGGTGCTTTGTGACCCTCATCACTGGTGTACCTGAGTTACGTGGAGCATCACTTGTTCCTTCCTGAACACTCCAGCAGGAAAAGGAGCAATAATCTTTCTGGGGTCCTTAAATATAAATAGTCTATGATTAATGTGACCCAGGAGGGACTAGAACTGACATCTCCAAAGTCCTGTGTTGGTGTCCTGTCCCTATTGTCAGACGGTGACAAAATTGTTCCAAACTTCTGTAGTGCAATGGCAATATCAGACCAGGTCTGTCTTGTTGGAGGTGATCTATGAGATGAGCATGAGCTGAGCTGGATGAGTGTGGCTCTGTGGATGTGTGGTGGGGTCTGATACAAAGGCTGCAGAAATATATGAACTCTGTGTTACCATCTATTCATTTGTAAGTGATCAGGCTTGTAACTGCTGTGGTTGAAATTTGCAGTTCTAAATGGCTTTTGTAGATATTTAGATTATACAAGATTTACAGCTTTAATGGTATGAATATTAAGGTGACACATTTAAAAGTATAGACTTACTATAATTATTTTTTGACATCTCTCTAAAAGCTGAGGACTGTTTTATAAGTAAAATAACCAACACTAGTATTTCTCAATTCTGTACCAAATTGAGTTTAAGAAGTTTGTACATAATAAATAATGTTATGATTTGAAAATGCTCCATTACATTATGTTAATAAGTCTTAATAAGTATGGATCATCACACACAGTTGTTAGCTTTATTGTTAATCAGATATTTCTCATTAACACACTGTAGTTAAGAATGAAGTGCCCTAAAACTGACTGTGTAATGTTAAATGTAATTTCTGAAACTACCATATTATGCTCTTATAAGTACCTTGGAATTGCTTATTTAATGGAATATTCAGCCCCTGAAATAAATCCTTTACTTTCTACCATTAACTTCACAAAATGTTTTAAGGACAAATACAAGCACACTGTCCTTTCAGGAGAAGGTTGAAGTTATTAGAGGTTTGAGAGATCCTGATCAGCAAATGCCAAATCTAAACTTGTCACAACAGTACTTATAATAGCTGAACTTTCCACCTCCCTGTGAGTGGCCTGTCTTGTCACACTTATTCTACCTGACCTATTTTCCAGCTCTGCACTTAAAGATGCTAAAAAAACGTCTGCATCTCTTGAATGAGGACAGAATTTTCATAGTGCTGAATCAACAAAAACCCAGTCTGTGGCTGGGGACCTCTGCCTCCTTCTTCCCACAAAAGAGATTTTCCTTCTGGAGCCCTGGACTCTCTCCACCTGCATCATTCACTGGCTGGGGAGTTTCATAATGAGATGAAGATGCAAGGACCTCATGGCACCTCACTGAACTGATGCATATCTTAAAGGTAAAGAAAATAGGGAATGTAGAATAGTGTGCTACCGGTGTTCAGAGTTCATCCTGCTGCACTGTCTACATTTGCAAAGGGCTTCAGAACACAGAGCTACTTATCAGCAGCTAACACGAAGAATCAGAGCATGGGATAAAGCCCACTCCCACAGTCACCTGGGTGGTTTTCCTGCGTGGTTTGGGGGCAGTCTGGGCTGATGGCTCAGCACCTGGGAGACTGGTCTGGGAGGAAAGGGGCAGTCCAGCTGTCTGGAAATCATCCATCCCATCCAGGGTCAGGTTCTGGCCTTTTTTCACTTAGTACAAACATAGTCACAGAGATACAACATCAGGATACTTAAGGATAGCAGCGTCTTGTGCACCTATTTCGTGTCTGACTACGGCAGTGATAAATATGGATTTACAGCCACTAACAAATGTCTTTGTTCTTCCCTCACTCATATCTTGGAGAGACATGCAGGCTAGAAATTGTACAGTGTACCCATTCCCTGGCACCAGGCCCAACTGCCCCATCTCCTACAACTAATCTGTTTTATCATACCAGATGGGTTGGCTGAATCTAAAGTGACTATTAGAAATGGTCTTTGGTCCATGCAAGCTTCTAAATTGGGCTTTGGGATTTTTTTCAGGGAATACTACTTGGCACAGAACCAAACTGTGCTAGGGACTATGAACTGTGCTGACAATCAAGCTCTCTTGTCTGGGAATGACCCTGGCACTGTTCAACTCATTAGAATAGATGTTGTCTAACAACTTTCCAGTTAGTTAGTCCTTGGGGCCACATTATTGATAATATCACACTGAGGAATAAATAATAGTATTCAAGTTAAGAAGAAAATGATTATAATTCCAGCTTTACATGTCAAAAAGCTAAAGGCCATGGGACTAAATCCTCAGAACTTGTTGGGAGTTATATAAGCTTATAAGCAGGCAAGACTATAAATGTTTATTGAGATTTGCACCAAGGAAACCGTATAATGTAGACAGAACTTTTGGACTAGATGCAGCAGTAGCTTCTCCTGCTGGAGGTACAGTTGACAGGTTTCAAGGTATGCTTTTGCTCTTTCCAAAGAAGTAAATGTTGTCAAAATAATAAAATCACAGAATGTTCTGAGTTGGAAGGGATTCAAATGACTATTGAGTCCAGCTGCCATCCCATCATTCACCTAGGCTCGCACCATGTGCCTGAGACCATTGTCCAAATGCTTCTTGCTCTGTAAGGCTTGGTGCTGCAACCACTTCCCTGAGGATCCTGTTCCAGTGCCCAACCACCCTCTGGGTAAAGAACCTTTTCCTAATATCCAACCTAAACCTCCCCTGACACAACTTCTGGCCATTCCCTTGGGTGCTGTCACTGGTCCCCAGAGAGGAGATCAGTGCCTGCCCCTCTGCTTCCCCTCATGAGGAAGTTGCGGATCTCAATGAAGTCCTCCCCCAGTCTCCTCCAGGCTGAACAAGCCCAGAGCCTTCAGCCATTCCATGTACTCCTTCTCTAAGGAAGAGAAAGGGAAAGAAAGGGAAAGATGAGGCTAAGGGAGGAGAAAGGTGTTTGTGCTGGGAATGTGGGGCTGGTAACAAAGATTTGCCACTGTTAGCATGGAGCAGCACAGATGTCTTGTGTAGACTTCACCTACATGTCAGCATTGCTGCCAAATTCTCATTTTCCCCAGCCAAATTTCTTCATGTTTTCATTCCTCTGGTTCACTCCTTCAATAAATGTTATAGAACTGCTAAGAACTGCAGATGCAACTGTGACATGGATGGCCATGGACCTCATCCTCATTTTAAACACAGTGGACCCTTTATTCCAACAAATACAAGGTTTATAGACAGCTTTACATTCTCACTGGACTTCCTTAACTTTTAGAAGCCTTGGTAAATGTTTTATTTTTTGAACATGTGTAATTATGCTAAATGAAACAACTAGTCAATGTGAAACTGGTTTCTACTGTCAAACTAATACTGCAAACCCAGAAGGGAGACCTGTGTAGCTGTAGTCAGGTCCCCTGTTCCTTCTCCTGCTCTGCTGAACCAGCACTTTGTTGTCAGTCTACTTCCAAAGGAAAAATGCTTCTTTTTTTTTCTTACTGGGCAATTCCAGGTTTTTCAGAACAGAGCCACAAAGGTGAAAATTACAGGGGAGGGGATGTGGTCTTCCCTCAACAGGATTCCAGTACCATCTGCTGGTAGGAGAAACATGGGTTTAGCCCGGACCTCCCCTCTCAAATCTGTATTCTGCCTGTGTGAGACAGTTGAGTGTATTTTTAATTAATTACTCATGTCAGTCAGAGCTGCTCTGCTAACACCAGTCATATCTTAACAAATGGGCTCCTCACACCTTTCATAAATATTTTCTCTATCAGATTCAGCCAGAGTGGCCCAGTTTTCAGTGAAGGAACATTTGGTTCAGACATCAAGGTCCTATCTGACTAATGGCATTAGTATGGTGAGTTTATGTCTCACATTATTGTGCGTGTGTCTGGGAAAGGATATGTGGTTTTGCAACACAAACATTTGGGGCAATATTCTTCCCTTCTGGCAGATTCAGAAATTAAAAAATTCAGTATGTGACTGGATGTTCTTTGGCCACAGAGACATAAAAGCAGACAGACCCTCAATGGGTCAGTCCCCAAATTATTGATGGTCTTCTGGAGTATTTAATAGTTCTAGTTCCTTTTGTGGGCTGTGATTCTAAGAGGCACATCTTTACTTTTGCACTTCTGCTCCTGTCTCATTGAAATGAGTATTTGCAGAGTTTGCTGTTGAGCTGAGGTTATGTTTTGAAGCTCTTCCTAACCCTAGTTTCAAAAGTCACTCTGGCTTAATCTAGAGTATACTGTGGCCATCTGCAGAGACACTCGAGCTGTCTTTAATAGGGCCAGCATAGGCACAGGCAGAAATTTGCATGTTTCAGTATAAGCTTCAATATCAATATCTGAACTTATTTCTAAAATTAGCTCAAACTCTGTGTGTGTTATAGTCACGTTTCTGACTGATCTAGCTGATAAAACACACTATCATTATCCTCTTAGCTTTTATCTGAATTTACATTATCAAAATACTTCTCAAAAATGTATATGAGGGCTGGAACTTATATATCTGGCAAGGTAATGCTGTATATGGTAGTAAATTACTTTTCACGTTCTACTTTATATTGTACATTTTTAGCAAAGATGGAGACAAATCTAGGATATTCAAATGCATACCCTTTAGTAAGGTTTAGCTTTCTTCAACTGTATGAAAGGTATTCAGAGGATGGTAAGAATATTGGTTGCTTATACAGCAAAAAATACAAAATAAATATTCTTCATTACTTTTCATTGCAAGCTTTATAGATGGAGATGTAAACAGTTTGTTATACAATAAAGACCAAAATCCCTAATAACAGTATTTAGAGATTTCTTTTAGCATTTTCTTCTAACTCAAACACAAATCTTAGTTTTCTTTAAAATCCATAAATCATCCAAATTATATGTGCTGCAGGAAGTAGGCCCATGGACTAGGTACCTGATGGAACCAGTGGTACATTTCCTGTAGCTGGCATAAGTAGTACTTATTACAGTATCATAGAGCTATCAAACATTACATGGTTAATGAAAAACAAATCCTAATGATAGGGTTAACTTACAAGAACTATTTCTGCTAACACATCCTTGCTCCCCATTTAAATATCATTTCAGTATTTAAATATTAATATACTGCAGGTTGATTATTATTATGCTTGGAATTAAATCATCTTTGTTATATTAAAATGAACCACTAAACACGAATTTCACTGTTGAATATTCTGATATGATATAGAGTCTGAAAATTTTTGCTAAAGTTCCTCAAACAGGTTTCTCTTTTTATGCTGAAAAGCCTTATGTATTCTTAAGTAATTCAGCATCACATTAAGATTTCTGATGACTGCCACGATAAATTTAGATGTGTCACTGGGGATTTGGGGTACAGTTTTATCTTCTTTTAACCTGATACAGCCCACTTTTGCCTCTCTGCCCCACTCACATATTCCTGTCCCTTCCTCACACAGTGTCTGCAGGTCATGTGAATGTGCAGGGAGTTGATGTGGAAATTAACCCCATGGAATAAAAAAGATATTTTTTTTCTGCTGGTTTAGCAAACAGACCCATTTGTTCAAGGTGATGGTAGGCCTGATGTGAGGAGTGCTGCCAGGTGGGAAGGGGCAAGACCTGGCTGTCTTCTCTTGGTAGCAGCTCCAGCCCCAGGCTAAGTATAACATGATGTTTTGTCTCTGCCTATTTAACACTTCTATCATCCCTCCCTCCCAGATTTGCTGCTTCCTTGTGCCTGCAACATGATACAAGGCACAAAGTATATCAAAAAGTATAAAAGCCTTGAAAGGATGGCAAAATACTAAACGAAGGGGAGCAAGCATGCTCTGTCTCTAATACACATCTGTGGCAGAAATTGCAAGAGAGCCTGCCCTTTTTGCAACCACAGTGATAAGGAGGGGATGATAGAGGAAGAAATTGGATCAAAAAACTTGAAGCCTACACACAAATTACTCCTTCCACTGTCTGGACTCCAGGACTGCTGCTCAGGAAGGCCCAACATGGGACCATGACCAGCTGCTCCACTACCTTTAGTCAACATTGGCCTGCAAATGTGTTTGATGCATGTAGCTCTGTTACATACAACACAGATATTATGTATTAAGCCTAATATAATCTTTAACCAAAAGAAGATTGGTGACAAACAAGTGTCTTAGGGATGCTAAATATTTTAAACACAAAAGGATTGAGAATACTTGTTTCTTATTTCTTTATTTATTGTGAATGCAAGTGAAATGCACAGCTCAGGCTTCATGAGAACTTGATAGAAAAAAGGCAATGCATCGCTGTTAAACTCATCACCTTGCAAAGAAACCATTAATTCAAGATGCTGAAAAGATAAAAAATATCTGCTGAGATTCTTTAACCTGGAAATTTTATTCACTCCTGCAGAGCTTGGATTGGTTTTTAAATAGTGTTTGTATTGAAGAGGACATCCTTGTACACCCAGGTACCTGTTCCAGTGGCAGGAATTTCAGGATGTATTCAGAGCCCCCTGGCTATACTTCCAGAAGACTTCTCTGGGGGAAGCAGGTCTATGTTTTATCTCAAAAGTATTGGGACACCGAGATCTGGAGTAAATAGTACGTAAATCCTAAAATTATTTACATTAAAAAAATTCTCATGGGTTTTAATTTACCTTTTGAGGTCCTGCATGCCTGCCTTTGAAAGTGGGTCATCTTACAGAAATCCTTTGCAACTTACTACTTGCAGGAAGAGAAGGCCTTCTCAGGCATCTCCTCTTAATGATCTGAAATTAGTAGTTACTTACAAACCTTAAGGCCCATACTAGTGACTCTGCTTCTTAATCCTTCCTGCAGGCATGTTCCATTTGCAATATATTTCTGTGATCTGTTTGCATTATTAAATTTGCCTCTTCATTCCCATTTGCTGAGTTATTAATCAAATATGTGCTGCTAGAAAGCAGAATAAATGTGAGGTGTTTTGACAAAAATCAAAGTTCTTTCTTTCATGTTCAGGGCACGTGTTTGGGTTGTGTTTTTTGGTTGATTTTTGGGTTTTTTTTTGTTTGTTGTTGTTGTTTTATTGTTGTTCTTTTTGGATGCTTTTGGCTCTTTTTTTTTCTTTTTCTCATCATTGTGTTTGGCTTCCCACTCACAGGAACACCAAAGAACATTTGCACAAAAATTAAACCTCACCAGAGAGCAACTGGTATTTTCCTCCCACGTCCTCAATAGAAAACCAGGGGAAATGCCCACTCCAGTGTATGCAGGTTCATATACTGTCTCAATGGGCAGTTGAGATTTCTTGTAAGATTCACAGCAGAATCTTACAACAAGGAGTACAACCTACTCCTAATTTCTGCCCAAGACATGAAATTGAACCTGACAGTTTTTAGTTACACACAGCCACTAAAAGAAACATTTCTGTAGGAAAACAAACACGAAACCCACTTAAAAACCAAAGCTGGCAGCAAGCAATTACCTATAAATCCAGCCTTGCCATGCTTAACTTGTGGGAAAAACTGTTTACATGGTACTTTATATTGCCCAGGTGTTCCAGAAATGGTAACTCAGACGTGGCAGTGTTTTGCAGAAATTTAAGCAAATGGTGGCATTACCTCCCACGGCCGGAGTCAGTAGTGGAGGTAGGGTTTGATCCTGGCAGTCCCAGTACTTGACTCTGGGTTTTCTTTTGGCTCACCAAAAGTGCACAGAATTTTAAAAAATGGGAGTCCATGCTTCTGCCAGGTCCTCACAGGCTCCTCAGGAAGAAACAGGAAAAATGGCCTGCTGCAGATTCACTTCACAGGCTTTGGCCAAGGAGACTTCTGTGAAAACCTGCGTGTTTCTTCTCTGCTTCCATTTTTTATCAGGGAGCAAAGGCTTCCAGAAGTTACAGATTTAGATCTAGGTCTAGAGCACTTCTCTCATTCAGGCAGGCTGGAGGTCTGTGCTTTCTAGAGATTATATGGTCTTTGGCACCATGCCATCACAGATGCAGTGACATGGAGCTGTTGTGGCACCAGACTGTGGAGGCACTGTTCATCCCAGTACTGCCCTCTTGGTAGTCTGGCAAATTTGAACATCTCCATGTTAAACTGGGGCACTGACAGGGCCAGGGTTTTCTTCCAGGCTCTCAAAAGTCAGTAGATGCTGTTGTCCAACTCTGAAAGTCTGCATTTGGACAGGACTTCAAAGATTTTAGAATTTCCATATGAAGATGAATTAGAACCCTCTCTAAGCAGTTGATAATATTCAAACATTTGCTTATTTCATGGTTTCCTCTTTCTCTCCCCACCATTTCCACAGATTTTTTTTTTTTTTTTTGTGTTTCTACTTCTCATCTGAAATGGAACATTTTAATTTTTTCCCCTAAACTTTGAGATTTCCCCAAATTTTTATTTGGTGTAAGTTGCTCAATTTGGTATAAATACTGCCCATTGCAACTGTACCACTGGACTCTGACAAGCTGCTAGCAGCTCTGCTCTTACTGTTATTTCATATAAGCCCATTTGGAACAAGTCCCAGTGGGCAGACCAGGGGGAGGCTTCTGGTGCTGATCACTGAAGACCAGGGGGCAAGCTCTCTTTGATGGGCTTCCACAAGAGTTTCTATGTTGCTGCTAAGCACAGAAACAAGCTGCCAGCATCCCTCCAGCCATAGATGGCTGCAGATCTGTGGTTTAACTCATGAACGTGCTCTGCCTGTCTGCCACTAACCCTCTGCCAAAGACAAGACAGTCTTCAGCAAAGGCTGCTCATGGAGAGGTCTGTAGGAAAGACTGCTCAGTTTGTGTCAGGTTATTCAAAACAGTCCAAGTACTTGTTTTGAAACAGGTCTGCCAATGGTCCTGAATTGGAGGAGGAAGAACCAACATGTTCTGCTGCAGCAGTGGAGCTGAGGGATGGTCACTTGCAGTTCTTGAGCACAGGCAATCAGCAGATCCAGATGAAGAAGGACTATAACAGATAGTCTGGATCAAGCTGCACAGCCTGTCTGGAGATGGTAGGGAAGTCACTGGCACTCTTGGCTTCTTTGGGTTTCTTGTCACTGCACAGAAGTTAAGACACAAGAGATCTCTTGTGTAAGGTGTGGGCAAAAACCACACTTTGCTGCCTGCACAGTAAAATTTACATTAAAAATTATAACTATGTATTGACATCCATGGAATTCCACATATGAATATTGAATGAGGCCACAAAAACACTGTGGACCTTTGTTGTGGTGGCTGGGAATATGATGTGAAGTATGATGAAAATCTCAGGTGATGCCTGTCTGATTTTGCCTGGCTGTTGAGAAAAGCTAGACAGCAAGGGTGAAGTTTTTCTGGTCCAAAATATGCTCTCAAAGAGGCTGTAAATAATAACCTTCTTCCTGATGCATTTGAGTGGACTGAAGCCCTGCCCATCAACAGTTTACTGATGCTGCAGCAGAGCATCCCATGCACAGCTTTCCTTGCTTCCTACTCTAGCCCATCGCAGGAGTGACCATGGGTGACCCTTCCTGAAGTGAACTAGTCCAGAACTTCTGGACAGAAACATTTTTTTGTAAAGGTAATGACATTTAAACAGTATCTCATGGTGTTGCTGCTGCTTAACGAGCCTCAGCCTAAAATGTTTTGTAATATCAGTTATACCACCAATATCACCCACTCTCATTCACTGTGAAGCCAGTAAAAAACTCAATCACATCAACAACCCTCTGCTGCCTGATGAGTGGATTGGTCAGCATAATTCACAGCACTGCAGGTGAGTTTTAGCAGTGCAATTTTATTCAGGAACATGGTGCTTTCACACATCTGATCGAATAGCTGTGCTTGATTTTTGTATCTCAGGATGGGCCCAAAGGATATGATGATTTGCAATAAAAATATAGCTTAAAATGCCTTTGTGAAAGAACTACTATTTTCACCAAAAAAAACCCATTACTCCCCAAACCTTCCCCATCATAGTAACATGAGTAAAAGATGTGTAGTCCCATTTCTTATGCTTGTGCATACTGAGAGCAGCACCTTTGGGGCTATTGACAAACACGAGGTGGCTCTTACTTGCCAAGAGGTTATTTTTGCAGAGCAGAACACTTGCTGTAGTGCCCTTATCAAAACAAACGCTCTCAGCTTTGAGGGTAACACTTGCCAGTGCAGGCTGGGAGCTGCAAGGAGGGTAAGCAGGGCAGTGGTGGAGCTTGTTACTCGATGCTACCGAGGTGTCAGGGGACAGGATGCCATCACACCACCACACCTTCTTGCTGCAGCAGCCGCCCACATGTGCACACTTTCTGACGGGAGTGGATTGAGGACCTGACAAAGCCATGGTGCTTGTGCAGCATGACCACCAGTCAGGGCATTTCATACTCTGCAGATGTGGGCAGAGACTCCTTGGGGTGAAAACAAGCTCATCACACTTCAAACTTTCATATTTGAAGCTTTGCTCTGTACTCGTTGCTTATCAGATTTTCACTGCAGTATGGGTTGTCAGCCACTTCTCTGGAGATACTTTAAAATAGTATCACCAGTATCTGATCTTTTCACTCTCTCAAGATATCTCCAAGATTGCTTTTGCTTTCACTGCAGGGGTGAAGGACTAAAGAGTGTCAAGGGTCTCTTTACCTTATCAATCCCTTCTGCTCCCTCTTAAATGTGTTTGTGAACTCTTTTTATGACCAGCCAGTTGCAGTGGGGGAATTCTGGTGCTGAGAATTCTTCACTCTCTGCCCATGAGACAAATACTTAAACCTCTGACTTGCCCTAATTCTCTGCCAGGGTAGGACTCACTAGATTTGATTTGTACTCTTACACAGTGCCCATCCCTGTGGTACTTGAGCTTCCTCTCACTTCCTCTTCCTCTAAGATTCCCCTTGGGTTAGTTTTGAGAAGCAACAGTGACTTGTATTCCTAATCAGGTATAAAATGGGAGAAGAGATGCTTATAGAACATAATTTTTATGTCATGTGGATACCTCTGTGTTGTAAATCCCAAGTTATTGTACAGTGGTTGATTATTGATTCTGCTCTTTGAAATTCAAACCTGTGGTCTTCTCAGGAGGCCTGACAGAATTTGACAGAAAATTATTATTTAGCTATGGATTTTTTTTGTCCATCTAACCCACTGAATTTAATAAAATATTGAGAAATGGTTTCACAAGAGGGTTCCAGAACCAGAAGACAGGGGGATGAATTGTCCTTTAGCAGCTTGTAGAGGATTTAGATAATTTCTGGATTAGACTGTTGAATTTCATTTAGGTCCTGGTTCTGCAGAACATTTTAGTACTGCTTACTTTGCTGAATGAATAGGGATGGGCCTGAACACAGACTCAGAGATCATTACATATTAGTGGATGAGATTGTTAAAGGTATTTAAATGTTTAACTCATTAAGTATCTTTAAAAATCTGTCTTTAAATACTTTGCTGAATTAGGGCCCTAATTCCAACTGAATTCTCTGTGGGCTGGATTCTCCAGTTTGCCAAGTTCATTTGCTCCCTTTAGACTTCCTCCTGACATTTCTCTTGATCAGCAAACGTGTGTTGAAATACACCGTGTTCTGTCTATAGCTGGCATTTAAAATACATTCATTAAACACATTGGGTAATGCGTTATTAAAGAAACACCTTTTATCCTTCTCTAATCGTATTCTTGGTACATCTCTCATGATGCAATAGGTGCTGGGTACATTTCAAGGTGTGTAATTGTGTCTCAGAGCATCGTGATGTAACAGGCTTCTCAGGTATCATCCTTCCATGCATGAGACAGGTCTGGGTTGGTTTTTGGGATGAGAGCATATCTGATATGTTGGAACTGGGTGGAGGAAGAGGTTGGTGGTAATGCTGCTGGGAGGTCATGCAGGGTTATGGTCCAGTGCTCTTTCCAGAGCAGCCACCGCAGTTCTGGGGACATGATGCAGAACAGGTTGGATGGGAACGTGTGTCCCACGGGCTGACCAGGCTATAAAAGCCTGAGTAACAGAGCCAAGGCATGAGGGGAGCACAGGGAGGGCAGTGGTCTCTCTGCACAGCGCCTGAAGCAGCAGCTCCACAGCACCAGTTCTGCTCACCCTGCTCTGAAGCAGGGCAGGTGTGCTGTGCCAGGGCAGGTGACACAGAGAACACCCATCACCCCACACTGCAGGTGGCACAGAGAACACCCATCACCCCGCACTGCAGGTGACACAGAGAGCACCCATCACCCCACACTGCAGGTGGCACAGAGAACACCCATCACCCCACACTGCAGGTGGCACAGAGAACACCCATCACCCCACACTGCAAGTGGCACAGAGAACACCCATCACCCCACACTGCAGGTGGCACAGAGAACACCCATCACCCCGCACTGCAGGTGACACAGAGAACACCCATCACCCCGCACTGCAGGTGACACAGAGAACACCCATCACCCCACAGTGCAGGTGGCACAGAGAACACCCATCACCCTGCACTGCAGGTGGGGTGTCACAGCCTGCACACTCCCCCCAGGAAATCTCTGCCTGTCCATCTCACCCCTCCGTGCCTACACCTTATTGCTGAGCTTTGAGAGGAATGTGAGTGCTTCATTGACCACGGGGTTGAATTTCATCCAGGCTAAATCCCTTTGAAAACTTAAACTGGCTTGCTGATGAGATACACAGAAACAATTCCGGTCTCCTGCATTACCATCTCTGAGTTTTGCCCTTTCTGAAACACAAAGCACCCATGGAGGGATTTCAGACCTTGTGGTAGACGGTAGTGAAAGAAACACTATCCCCCTGTAACACAGGGAGCACTCCGTTGACTTAAGTCAGGTTTGGCTGAAGGAATTTCCATCAGCTTTAGCTTCGTACACTAAAACCTGGCATAAACATGATTGAACATTTTTGAAAGTAGAGAATAAAACAGTCCTGTGAGAGAAATCATCACCAGACCCGCAACCACTCAAAATCTACCACCACTCTGCGCTTGTGCCGTTTATCAGTATTTAATACAAATAGATACACAGTGGAGCAAAAGGGAAGAAGAGAACCCCACAGGACATGACTTCCAATTAGCAGGGGGTCACATCCCCTGCTGTGATTTACTATTGGAAAAACATGCAAAAGATAATTGAACATTACACTCTCCTCTCCCCCTGCTGCTGGCAGCATTAGGAGAGGAGCTGCTCTGGACCCCTTGGGGAGATGGGGAGAAGGATCACGCAGTTACATGCAGAGCCACATAATAGCAGTGATTCATAACCTCGTGGCACTAAACTCACTGGGCCAGATCTTTAGCTAGTGCCCGCTGGTGTAGCTTCATTGACTTCAGGAGGGAGATGCTGATTTACGTCAGCTGCAGATCTGGCCCATTTATTTTTTCTCTCTAGGAAAGCAATAAAGTATACAGAGGGAGACCAGGATATGCAGTGCTCCACAAGGCAGCGTGATGGGATTATGCAGAGGAATGCTAAATACCTGAGAGATAGTGACCACTCCTGCTATGTAAGATCAAGTTATACTGCCCTTGTGCCTCTATGAATTGGTTTAAACTGTGAAATTTGCTATTTTGGGCTTGAAATGCCCAAAGAAGCTGAAGAGGTGTTAGTTATAAACTCCACCAATCAATCAAGGAAAAATCACTTTCTGTGCAGTTTTAGGAACAGATTCTTGCTACCAGAATCATTGTCTGGAGGTGCAGCCTGGGGACTAGGGGTGCTTGTGTCTCAGTCCAGCTCCGGCAGTGACTTGCAGTGTGACCTTGAGCAAATCCCTCAACAGTCATGCTGGTCTGACTTTCCTCCTTGCCTCTTAAGAAGATTTTCTTTCCTTTGTGTGATTGCCTGGGAATTTTACAGCTTTCTAGGAATAAAGGCAACCCTTCTCTGATGAGGCCCAGGCCAGACACAGCTGTCCCTTCTTTAGGGCTGAGATTACACACGATTCACCCCAGCCCTGGGTAGGACAGTCAGCAGGGGGATTTTAGCACTTCTGGGGTGCAGGGGTCTAGGACAGGCTGAGGTCTGTGCAGCTGTGCCAGGAATATCACTGCTGTAGGAAGAAGGTTTGTGATGGGGGCACCAGGGTCCTGGGACCCGCAGGCTTTACCCATCCCATTTGGCACAGGCTGCAGGGAGGAATTTTTAATGACAAGGTTTGGAAATGTTAGCAGTTTGTAGTAGCTCGTGCCTGCTTTCACTAGCTGAACCAGGCAGTGATTTAATGGCATGTGTGGCTCCCAGCTAGCTCATGCATGCCTGCCTGCTGCACTCTGAGCAGCCCGGTGTGGGGAGGTGGGCTGCCCCCCGATACTGTACATACCCCTGAGAGGCTGCTGGGGAGCTGTGCCCATCTGTGCTGAGCTGTGTGTGACTGCCAGGGCCCGGGTTCAGCACTGGGAGCTGCATTCACAGGCACAATAGTTTCCTCCCTAGTGACCAGCCTTGATGTGGTTGCAAGAATACATAACCAACATGTCTGCTTAATTCTTTTTCTTTTTATGTGGCTTCCTGTTCCTGTCCCTCTGTATTGCGATGTTGTCAGCTGCTCGAGGCAGGGACCATGACTTTATATACCTCTGCTAAATGCTAATACACTCATCACATTGCTGCCTAGCGAGCGAGACAGCCGCGCTGTGAGCTGGCTTCAAAACAGCAGGAGCTCTGTCTCACTTTCCCAAAGACTCGGGTGGTGCTGGGGCTGTAATTTAGGTGCCTGTACTGGTGAATTGGAGCGAATTGTGCTGATCTGATCTTTACTGCAATAGCACCTGAAGGGGAAGAAACAGGAAGAACGAACCTTGGTATTGTCAGCTCTGCGCTTATAAATAATTATTTCTTTTGAATCCTTAATTAAGCCTCTATCAGCTCAGAGATCTTGATACTTTAAAATAACTAATATTGGGCTGTTCCTGGTGTTCCCCTTTTTCATTCATTCTTTTTTGGCATTAATTTCTTTCCTTTCCTTCCCCCTTACACTCCAATTTCCTGACTATGAAACTTTAAGCTTTATTTTAATGGGGAGAGAGTTTATGAGGAATCAGATGAGTCCAGGAGCTGAATGATTAAGGAAAAAGTATACACAACACCACAAAAAAATTCCATGCTTGTCACATCAGAATTTGTTGCTGCTAGAGAAGTCCTAGGAAAGAATTAGACCAAGGCTAGTGATGGAACCTGGTGTTTCCAAAATTTTTATTAGCAGCATATACCAGATGCATCAAAATTAACTTTCTTAATGCAATTTTTCAGCATACAAGTGCTACTATTTCCATTTCATAGCTGGGGAGCTGGGACACCAACAGAATTAACAACTTGCCCAAAGTTGTTCAGGCAATCCACAAAAGAAAGAGAGACAAAATAAACAACAAACGTGTTAGAATCCTTGGTCAAAATCCTCATCAGCAGGCCATTCCTTCTTGCAGGTGAAATGAGCTGGAGAGGAAGGTTAGTAGCACCAGCTTAGCCACCCCAGGCTGAGTTAGGGTTCAGTGTAAGGAAGCAGGAAAATGTGTGGCTGTCTGTCTGGAGGGTATTTGCACTAATAAAACTGCTGAGTCTGGGAAGTTGAGCATTTTCCCATGTGATTGCTGCTGTTTCATTTTCTGGTCATGGTGGGAACAGCCTTTCTGGTTCTTAATAGAATTAGTAAAACATCCAAACATTTCATAACTTTAATAGCTGTAGAAGTGGGAGAAACTCCAGCTGGTAGGAGTAGAGATGGCTCCTGGTTTTCCAAGTCAGCCTGCCCTTTCTTTGGGGCATTTTTGGTGAATTTGGGGCATTGGTGAATTTTTCTTTGAGCTACTTCATTTTAGGCATGTAATGTCTTCTCACTGTTTAAGTCTGGTCAAAAGAAAAGGAGAGAACAGATAAGTAGGAGTGTAAAGTTAACATGTAAAGAAGCATCCCAGAAATTGGAAGAGATACATTAAATATACCTGTAAAAATTATGTATCCTGTATCCACTGCGTCTCTGACTGGGCACACAGATTGAATGATTATCCTATTTGTTTAGAACATAGAAAATTAACATTTTAGGATATTATTAAACTACATTTAATATGTGCTTTTGTTGAAGTCAGTAAGTAAGGAAATAAATAAATAGCTGATGAATTCCATGGGCTAGCAAAAAAAGGGAATTTGTAGTGACTAGACACTGAGCAGGAATTTGGGAACACTGCTCTGTGTTAACTCCCAAAATGAGTCATCTGCAGCCTCTTTGGTGAAGCACATAGAGGACTGAAAGAAGATGCTCCAACTCACCTGGAAATGTTTTCAACATTAGAATGTTCCCCAGTGCATCCACTCCCATCTGTATGGCTCCTTCACTGTCTGTCTGCAAGCAAAGTCTACATTTATGACTCACAAAATCCTACGTGGGGATACTTGGCTGCTGCCAGAGGCAAGCTCTGCAGGTACCCAGTGTGGGAGACCAGCAAGCCTGGTCTGAGGGACAATTTTCAGTTGCTCTTTGGAGACCAGTACAAACCACTAAGTTTTTCCATCAGTTTAGAAGAGAAGTAACCCTTTTCTCTCAAAAGCATCATGACACTTCTTTGGTAAATATTCACTTGTCCTTGGTGTATCTTACTCTGCAAACAGCTCAGTGGATCATTTTTAGATGGAGAGAGAATTGCTGTACAGTATCACAGGGTGTGACAAGGGGTAGCAGGAGTGGACTCCGAGTACTTGCAGTGTGCCTCAGGAGCCTGTGATGAAAGGCGAGATGCAAGTGCAAAGTATTATTATTCTAATGACGTCCAACTCTCACTGAGCTGTGCCTTGTGGAAGTGTGTGAACTTTGGAGCATGCCCTGATGAATGTGAACCATGACAGCTCTCTGGAGATGCAGGGGATGCTGGCAACAGCTTAATCAATTATGACAGCAATGGTAAGATCTGTCTAGATTAGAGCACTTCAAAAACTACAAAGCCTCAGGCTTCTCTGTCTAGGTTTTTTCGAGAGTAGGACAATGAAGGAAGTAGATTGATTTGGGTCCTTTGAAATGTAGTAATACTAGCATCTGCTGGCTTAAATGCAAGCACAGCCAGATAGTTCTACCATCTGAAGAAGCAGGACAGTATAGGAGGCAGTGCTGTGAATTTTAGAGTTATGCTTGACTGTAAATGGGTTAGATATGATGTTTCCCTGGGAGAAGGGTGGGTTCTCTCAAATATGTTATTGTAAAATAAGACAGGAATGCAATAAAACAAAAGGAAAACATCACACGGAAAATATCTATTGGGGAATGGCTAACTGCAAAAACATCAGATCAAAGGAGGACGTTTTCTGTTAGGAATCAAATTATCCTCTTCCTTTCCAAGTCAAATGGACCTATTTGAGGAACAGATAGGCAAGATAAAGCCTCTCAGCCAGTGATTTTATCTCCCTCTCAAGTGTGTGTGCATGTGTGATTCTCAAATAAACAAAGCAGCAGAACACAAAGAGTTGTGTGAGCATGACCAATTACTTGACTAGGTGTGTATTTTCACAAGAGGAATGAGAAAATGAAGCCAGGTGAGGCTCAAAGTTTCCAAATCAGCAAATAGGAATAAATATGCTATTGTTGTAACTGTATTTCCTAGATATTTTCCTCATAAGCAAGTCACAGACTAGATACTCAGCTGAGTGGAGTATTCAGCTATATGAATATTTCATGTTGTATGAAGCTGATCAGGTCACTTGAAAACCACTGGTCCTTTTAAAGGGCTTCACAAGTAGCTGCTCAATGAGGTTCCCAGACATTGCCCAGAGTTGTCATTTCACATTGGCAGGAGTGGCTGCATGCAGGGATGTCTTTTGCAGAGGCTCTGCTGCACAAGAATGAGTCAAGCCACCATGGCCCCCTCATCCCCAGAGTCTCCCCCTATTTTCTGTAACTGCTCCTGACAGCTATATCCCTTCCTGCTGCCAGAGCATGGCCTCATCTGGATCTTAGCAATAGGAAATCTGAATCAAGAGTGCAGGAATGATCCTGAGGCACACAGTGTGTTGCCACTATCTGCCTCCCGGCCTGGCTGTGCCACTTACGTCTTCAGTGATGCATGAAAGCTTTTTTGCACCGCAGTGGTGTCACCTGTGGCATTGCCCCATCACTGTCTGACGTACCAGAGGTGGGGACAGGAGTCAAGCATGCAGGTCTCATGTCTGGTGTGTGAAGCCTGGCAGGTCTTACGCAGTCTGGTGACAGCAGCGAGGGCTGGAAGCAAAGCTGCAGCTGTACAATTAAGTGAGCAAACACGGCTGGGCTTGTTCAGGAAACAATGCTCTCCGACTCCCGAGGGAAGAGTGGCTTTGCCAAACACCTTGGCTTTGGCTAGAACCTCCACCTGCTGCTTGCATTCTGGGTTAATGCCCTGTCTGAAGCTAGAGGGTTGCAGCAGATCTGTGGCTGTGACAGCCCTGCATGCATGGCAGGAGACACGCTAACTGCTACTGCTCAGCGCTGGGGTGGCTGAAGCACGGGTTAGGGGGGCAGTCTTGGCTCCAAATGCTGCTTCACAGGTTGGTAGCAGGCCAGTTTACAATTCTTCCTCCCAGTGTTGGGCAGGACTCTGGGGAGAAACCATTTGGGTTTGACTCTCACTGCAATATCTTGGGGACATTACGACGTTTCTGTTTTCTCTAGAAAAAGTGGATCAATAACATTCACTCACTGAAGCAAAGCACCCTGAGGTCAGTCCATGAGGGGGGAATGAGGAGTGTCACATATTGCTGTGGGCTGGCAGCCTGCTGCCTATGCCATGAAACCTAAAAAAACCCATGAAGCATTGCCATCCTTCCTTCACATATTGTTTGAAATTACTTTCTATGCTTGGCCAAGCTTAGATAAAGCTGATTTTATTGCCAAGCAGGGCCGGTAGTATGAACCCAAGCACCTAGAACAGTGTTGATGTTTGGTAGGAGATCAGAGTATACCACCACAGACCCTGATTCATGTGAAATAAGGGACATAAGTCAAAGTGTTAGGCAGATGGCTGACTGTGAGTGCCTGACTTTGATGTTGCAGCTCTTTCTCCCTCTTTATTGCATAGAAAGGCACAGTCTGGCAGTACTAAATGCTAGGCAATGAATCACTTACTTAATGACTGTAATAGGCAGCCAGAACACAATCCACAACCTTTTGGGGTCTGTCCAGTGTCTACTTGCCTGTCTGTAAGCACACATTTAGAAATAATAATTGACCCCTAATTCATAAGGTCAGTACTTTTACATACCTATGTTTTTATGATGAAAAATAAAAGTGTTTTTTTCATGGGATTTAATTTACAAAGAGGAAAGGATTGGACAATTATTGGATTGGTATTATGGGAATAAGAAGGCTATAACTCAAAAAAGGGAATAATCATGAAAGGATTCTGACCTTTCTTTTACTTTTAAAAAAATTTTCTTTTCCAACCTTGCTGTTTTAGAGCTGCAGAGTCACTTTAAGAAAGTGAATTTTTTGCCAGTGTGAGAGAAGTTTTCAACGTTACCCCAAGGCCAGCTGCCACCCAGCTGAATATTGTAACAGAGCAAATAGTTTTTTATTTCCACCATGAATAGAGACCAGCCTGAGTACCCAGCTGCAGCATCTTTTGCAAACTCTCCTCAGTAATTAATGAAGTGCAGAGATCACTACTGCATGTGGTTTATTATCATTTAGGATGGCTGGAGATTACCTCCACAGGCATGTCTCCACAGAAAACCCGGGTTGTCTTTCCTTACCATGTATTAAATCATCTTTAAAGCATCTTCTCTTTGTCCTAATATACCTGTTTAGTTCCTAGGTTGAAATCTGGCATAATGACTTTCTCAAAGTTTTTTCAAGTAGCTTTTACCATGATTATCTGAGCTGCACTCTGCTTTCCCTGCCTACAACATGAAAAATTAGCAGTCACCAAATCTTGCTTCTTTCTGTCACATTCCACAGCCATCAGAGATGTTACACAGGCTGATGCCTCTTTTTCATCTGTGTTCATGCACTTCTGGATGGGGCTGAAAATGAGTTAGAAGAATCTGTTTGCAACTTCCTTCTGGCCCTTGTGCCCAATTTCCCTTCCATTGATACCATGGAGGGGGAATAGGGAAGGGAGCTGTATGACTTGGTTTGGTGTTTTTGCTCTTGCCTCTTGATGGCCACACTCATTGGGCAAATGCTGGGCTGGGAGGGTGTTGTGTCCTTTATGCATTCTGACTAATTTCTGTCATTCATTACATGCTCTGTCTGCCACAGCCATGATTACTGACTTTGTACATGGCCCTGGAAGCTGGAAGGCTTTGGGAAGATATCTGGATTTCTCTGGGGAGGCATAATGCTATGGGCTTGGGTTTATTAACTCCTGTTGAAAAAATGACTGAGCCAAACTGCCCTTTGTGTTCCCAAATCTGGTTGTAAAGATGTTATAGCCTACAGAGAATGTAAACACTCTCCATTTGCACTCAGCAGCATTGCCAAATTCTTTCCACCTATTTTTTTTTTTTTTGGTCTCTAAATTTCCACCACTTCCACAAAAAGCAAAAATTTCACAAAGAACAAGAGGACTGCAGGAGTGTCAGTAAGTTCCAATGGGCATTTTGAAGCCCATCTTGTCTGCATGAACTTAAAAAAAGGTATCTATATCAGCATGAAATGGTATCTATATCAGTTCAAAAGGATTTGAAACACCAGGTCTGACGTCCCAGGTCTGCATCTGAAATGAAAATGGTGAACTGAGGAAGAAACTTGGACTAGTTCTGGAAAGTCTGTGAGGTGAAAGGTGGCCTTGGTCTCTCCACAGACACAAGTCATTCATTTTTCTTTTCCTGGTGGCTTCTTTGGAAGGTAATTTTTTTTTCCATTAAAATGATTCATGGACTTTTAGATACTGAGCTTTCATGAACAAGAAAGTTGGTGGCTTTTTTTCCAGACAGTGGTATGCTAAGTTTTTCCACAAGAAACAAGTGATAAAGGGAGATGAAAAACCTGAGGAATTTTTGAGGGGAAATTTTACTGTATAAGAAAAAGAAATCTATTTTTCTTTGTTGAAAAAAGGCCCACAAAAAGCAGAGAACAGCTGGGCTGCAGGTTCCTAGGAAACAAAAAATACCTTTAACCTCCTGTCTTTTGGAGAATCCAGCATTTTTCACCAGGCTGAGATTTATGAAGAGCATTAGAGTTAGTAACCAACAAAGAACATAGAGGGACTAGCTTTAATGTACCTGCAGAGGCAAGGATTGAACTTTGGTTTTATGATTAATCTAAAAGACAGCACTTCTGGTGGTTCTGAGCCCTTCTGACATGATCTAGCCACATTTGTTTAGATCTGACTCAGATGTGTGACTATCTGCCACGAAATCACTGGCACCAGTTTTGCAGTACAAACTATGACCTACAGCTTTTTTTTTTTTTAAGTTTTTTTTTAATTGGTCCAGATCCAGACTCAGAGCAGTTTGGCTTCCTGAAAACCAACTCGATTCACAATTCTGCCTCTTTGTTTAAACTAAGCTTAGAATGAGTACAGGTTCGAGAAGAGGATTGTTCTCAATGGTATAGAAATAATTCCGTGTACAGACAAGTACTGAGTAAGCTGGTCCTCTTTCCTCAACAAACCTGTTAGTTACTGGTATTTTTCTGAGTTTGAGATGTGCTAATAGCATGAAGGGGAAATCCCTAATATGTGACAGATTGATGCTGTGATATTCCAGAGGGTGAGTGAAGTTTTACCACTTGGGAGTGTGATGTTCACTCATGAGATCCCAGCAGAGCTGGTTAATTTTTTTCACCAATTTAAGTCACTGCTGCAAAGGTTTTGCTGTGACAGAAGGAGGTAACTCACTCTGTTCTCATGTTAATATTTGACTACATCACAGTCTGAGTGACCTATTAATTGATCAGTTGCAAACTGCTGAAATGACAGTTTTGTATGTGTGAGTGTAGAGAAAACAGGGAACCCTGTTCAGGTCAGGCCTTAAGGTTGTGCAAAGATCCACAGTGGTGGATTATCTGCAGACAATGTTTAGGGGAATCCTGTATGCTGCATGCTGTGATAATTATCAGTCTTAGAAAAATGCCAGTTAATGTCTGAAATTCCTGGAGTCGTGTAGTTTTCTATGTACAAAACAATGTGTTATATTTCAGCTGTGCAATTTGCCTTGCTAAAAATGAATACACAATTCTAATTATTCTCATCTTGCTAGTTAAGTCTTATTTCATTAGAAGACAAATTGGAAATGTGAGGGAGACGATCTAGGTGAGAAGTTTAACTGTGCTGATGCCATAGAACAAAACTTAATCATGTGTAGCATCAAACAAACAATACAACAAATTGATTTGCATATGGAAAAATCAAACAAAATGGTTATTTAAGCTAAATTGGTTGGATAACAGCTGAGTGAAAGACATAGAAATAGACTCTAAAATGATGTGTTAAGGTGAAATATCCAAAGATGAAAGGTGAAAATGTGGTAAGGAACTATTAACTAACTCACTTAGAAGTGAAAATAAATGAGAGACCTTTAACAGCGTTGGGACCTGGAAGGAGCCAGATGCCAGAGAAGAGGTGAGATAGTAAGGGTCTGCCACCTTCAGGGTGACAGATTGTGTGGTAAATCTGGGGAGAATTCTTCACCTAAGGGTAATAATTTGTAGTTTCGGAGAGAAAACACAACCACATTTGGTTATGTATTTGAACTTGTGCCCTCTCTGTATTTTTAGCCATGTACAGAACAGCAATATTAGTGTCCTGAGACTTGAGCAACAGTTGGCAGCTTGGCTCTCCTGAGAGCAGCTTCATCTGTGGTGGAGATGATGGATAAATAGCATGTCATTTACAGGGGTATTAGAAAGTCTCTTCAAGGCTAGTGAGCAGGAAAGATTTTCCACATGGATCATTGGGGAAAATCTAGGAAGCACTTTCAGTGGAGTTACAGAAGATACCCAAGACGAATGAGCTTGCTCTTTAGAGACCTACTCTGGCTTTACAGGGATTTGCTCTTTGATCAAGCAGGGTCTCCTAAATCAGCAAATTGAATCTAGTTGAACACAGAGGAGGAGAGAAGCAAGAACTGGACTGAGGCATTTCAAAGGGAAAGGAAGAAATTTATGCTGTGACAAGGTTGTCTTTTCTTTCTTTCATGGGTCCTATTGATACACACGCTCCTCAATTACTGTGATAACTTGTTCTAGAATAAAAGTCTCTTCCATGTAAGGTGTTACCACAGCTGTGGGAACAAAAACTTCATTTAAGAAAGGTGTTTGTGTGTGTGCGTGTGTGTGTGTGTGTGTGTTTGTTTGTGTGAATATCCTCTCATGTTGAGAATGACTGGATAAGACAACTGGATAGAAAATATTTATCCAGGCCTAGTCCTGGTGCCACTGAGGTTGGTGGGAGTTTTGTTAACTTGGGACGACAGAACCAGGTTTCGTGATCGTTCTCTGGGGGTGGGACAGACAAAGCACAGTGGACTGAGTGGTGTTCTGGTAATGTGCCACAATATTTTAATCAAGGGACTTGAATCATTCAAGGAAAGGAGATGCCTAGTGAAGGGTGGAGTGCCTCAGATAAATAAGCAACTGAAAGTTGGGATGTTCATCCACCCCTTATCTGAACTAGCCAGATCTCTTTGTTGTGCAAAATGGGGCTGAAAGGCTTTAGAGGATAAGCTTCCTTCTGACATTTGATATTCTCTGCTGTTTCAGCTGCAGGCACAAAATCAGCTTCACAGCAGTGTCCATTTCTCTGCTCTTTGGTTTGGCCCTTTTCTTCACCTCACTTTTTACCATGTGCCAACTGCTACAGGACACAGTCAGGAGCTACAGCTGCTGCTGGAATCGAATCCCTTCTCATCCCAGCATTAATTCCCTTATAATTCTGAGTGGGGTCAATGGCTTGTAAGTAAGTAACAGAAAATCTAAGCAATATTGTTTTGGTGAGTGCAAAGAGTTGCATCTAAATACAGAGAATTTTTAAGACATTGAAGGAAATGAGGCAGGATGAGTTCAGTTCTGTCCTGGAGCTGCTGCATCACTGTGACACAACACTTCAGATTTCTAAAAGCATTTTCTTTCTACTTAGATGTGGCACTACTAGTAAGCAAGGTATGCAGTTTAGCATTAGTTAATACAAATATTTTAGGCTAATCTCAGTTTCATTCTGTAGGTATCAGCTGCATAACTGATGCTCTGAGACAGTTTTTCTCTTGGTTTGTGTTTCCAGGATATTTAAGATACAGGTCTGGATACGCAATCCTGTTCTGAAGTGTAAAGTAGGTTTTTTACATGTATAGATGACTGATTTATGGGATTAAACAGTTCTTAGAGGATTAAATGATATAACCTAAAGCAAGAAACCAAAGTTAAGACAGAAATAACAATATGGCCCTGGAAGATGTCTGGATGAAATTTATTTGAAGAATAACTTTTCAGCAATTGCAGAAGGGTCACTAGTGTTATTTTTTCACAGAAAAGTCAACTGAAACAATTTGATCTTCAACGGCTGAAAAGTGAGTTTTTTTAGCAAGTGTACTGTTGACAAAATTCCTGTGTCAGGATGGAAACTTTGTCTGTTAGATTTTGCACTTTCTGATGAAGGTTCATGCTCCTCTGCAGAAGGCTGACTCCTTTTATAAAAGTAGGCTGTTTACCTGAAAATGTATTTTTGTTTTATAAAGTTTTGATGCACCCAAGGTCAAGGTCTGCTGTAAGATTTCATCCTTCCTCATATTTGACTCTTTGCAGCAATGTGCTTCTGGGTTTCCAAAAGGAGCAAAACTGCAGGGCCACTTTTTATGGGTGTTTGGAGAGGGGTTTACTTAGCTCTCTATACTATCAAATGACTCAAGGAATCACCATATGTCAGATTAGATCAGCTCAAAAATAACAGACAGGAAACTGCTGATAGCTTTTTTGGAGTTCCATGAAAGTTTACATAATTGTCATTGCATGTCATTTGGTTTAGCAGCTGCAGGAAGATCCTGCTCTCCAATAAACAGAGATAATTGATTAATAAACTGTATCTACAGCCACCACAGTTTAATCTGTGCACAGAGAGCTGTGTACCCAGGTCTGGAGTCTGCTCCTGAAGACACAATTTACACATTCTTTTACTTTAAGGCCATATCTGGTTTCTAAAATTGTGATAAATCATTTAAAGATCCAAAATTGATTAGGCCACATTTACACATTCATAGGATTAACATTTCAGAGCTAAATTAAATCTGTGGCAAAATTTGGTTTGTTTTTTATATAATGGAGGTCTAGAGGGGATGGGAAGGTCACTGAGTACAGTCCCTCTGCTCAAGTCACAAATTTTAACAACTTACAAGGAAAAATCTCATAGCTTTTGTAATGCTGTCAAAAACTTGATTGTTAGAGAACCTCTATTCTCCCTTAAGGGTATTCACAGGCAGTTTGCTTCTTTTATTGAGCCAACAGTCATTCCATTACTTGAGTAATTTTTCCATGCAGTTTATCAGTGTGGGATATTTAGATACAGCAAACACATTCTGGGTCAGCCTCTGTCCAGTGAAGCTAAACAAAACTTGTACACCTTGTCTCCTCTCATGAAATGGGCTCTCTGTCTCTCTAGTCAGTTCAGGAGCTTCCTCTGCACCTTGTGAATTCAGCATTCTTGCAAAGGGATGGCCAGAATCACAGGGGAAGAGCTTTTCCAGGGCTAGGCACTTTCCCATTGCCCTCATCTGACAAACCCCTTTAAGGACAGGTTGCTAATATGCCTGAGCTGTTTCCAAGAGCTAATTCTGGGGGCGGATGCATCCCAGAGGCAGGCTCTGAATCTTCCTTCCCAGGCAGGGCCTGGGATACTTCAGTGAATGTCTTCATTTTATGACTTTTTAGAAGTGAGAGGCAGGATCTGGAAGGCCATGACCCTGGGGGAAAGGAGTGCCCTATCTCCTGCCCGTGACTGGCCCAGGGTGGTGGTGTTTGCAAAACCAGGTTTTTATGGGGCTTTTGTGACATGATGGAAGACAGGCTGGGCGGGTGGAGGGTGCATGTACAGTCCTGGGTTGTTGTGGTCTCTGTGTACCCAGTGAGGAGCAGAACCCTGAAATAAATCACCTGGGCTCCAGCAAAATTGGTGTGGATGTTTATACCACCAATGGATCTGGCCTCTGGGCTTAAGGTTATTCTGCAGAAATAATACATTTTCCTTTTTCTTCTGGAATTTTAGTGGATTTTGTGCATAAAGAAGAATGATAGTGTAACTTCAAATAAATATTTCTAACATGTTTTCTCTTTTTCTCCTTTCTCCTTGCCTCAGCTCTCTCTATTAGACAGAAACAAGAAGTAACTGAATGTTTGGCTCTTGGTTTGCTGTGTCCAGGCTGGCCCAGGCTCCCACACTGGGGCTGCTGGTTGTACACCCACTACAGCCCACCACTCCCAAATCTCCTTGCTGAAGCTGTTGTGTCCTTTGCAGACCTCCACTCCCAGATTTGGCTGACAATGTGTGAAGGTCAGGAAAATGTGCTTTCAATTCAGCCAGGCAATGTAACATGTCCCAGGCTTTTGAAGAAAACCTTTTAGGTACCACAAAAAAAAAAAAAAAAAAAAAAGCTGTGCAGTTAAACTTTCTGATATTCCCTTAATATCTCAACATCTTCTGAATTTTCTACAGGCATCAATAAAAATTAAAAAAACCCTGAACTTCAAAACTATCTGCTTACAGCAGATTCAATTTATTTAAGACATGCAGTAAAACTTTCATGAAGCGCACAGTTTAGATATATTCTGTAAACCCGTGGGACTATGTATGACATTGGTAATCAAAATATAGTTTTCTTTCAAATGCATTTTAAAGAAAACAATGTAATTATTCAAAATAACATTAAAAATGCACCTGCAAATATGTATGTATAATTAAACTATGTATAGTTAAAATTTATTTATTTAAATAAATTTAAATAAAGTTATTTATATAAATAAATTTATTTATATAAATAAAATTTATTTATTTAAGGTATGTATAATTAAAATTTATTTTTATATATATTCCTCACTGGAAGGATTCTGCACTAGCAGTGGAGGTAGTTATTGCAAACTGTGCTCAGAAATTCATTTTGGTAAGGTCCTGAATCACTGCAGAGTTAGACAACACATCCAGTTATTTAGTGTGTTTGGGTTGGGACCAATCTTTTACTTCCATATACTGCTAAATTTTCCAGTTATGAAAGATGGTCATTAGTAAATGTCCGTGAACAATTTTTCTTCTTGGAAACAGAAGAAAAATTGGACAGAATAAAACAGTTTAACAACTTGAGTCAAACTTATGGAATCAAGCAGAAAGAATTTCCTTTAAATATTGCAACATTCTTTTTCTAGGAGTTATCTATTGCAAACATTTTGACTTTTGAGTTGAATGTGATGTTTCCATTTAGAAATTAACCCTGAAAAGGACTCTGAAAGGGGGGAGATAATGCAAAAAAATATTTCAGTTTAAATACAGTTTTTTGTGATTAATGCAAAGAACTTTTCAGAGAGGTTTGGATATTTTTTCCTTTTGGATTGATTAAAATGGGAAATATTGTAACCACTTCTCTGGAAAAGGTAAAAAATGCCCAAGTTTAATGACTAATACTTCCTTGAGTAAAAATCTGGAAGATGAAGCTTCAAAGTTTTCCTTAAGTTATTAGGCATAGTGTACTCTCATGTTACTCCCAAAGTAGTTTAGCAGATGCACAAAAATATTTGAGCAGTTCATGTGAAAAATTCAAATTATGAGTGCAATAAGGCATAGATATTTTGTGTTTTACATGTACATTAATCTGTGCCTTCACATTGTCCCTGGATATGTGTGTGATGGGGATTAATCTGTGGATGTATTTTATTATATTTTTACGTGGAGGAAATTTGTCCCTTAGTTTTGACATAATTTCCCCAAATATTTACAGATGGAGGGGTAGTTTATTTTATTTGGGTGTTCCACAGTTGTTTCTGATTTTTTGCATGCTCATGGAACAGTAGCCTTTCTTATTCCCTCAGGCTCCTCATGGTGGGACCCTATTAAAAAATTCAGGTGGTTTCATCATTCCTAGATGTTTGTGCTGTCTGATGGCTTGATGAAATGTAAAAGCAAATTATTGCCCCAGTGTTTCCTGTCCCTGTGAACATGCTACAGATAAGCACCAAACCCCAGCTCTTCACACTTTGTGGAGGGGGTAACATAATTAGAGAGGAGCCATGAAATTGCACCCACTGCCCTGGAAGGAGCTGGAATTGGGTTGGCTTTGATGCCAGAGGGGCCCAGGTGCCATCACCCTGACTGCTCTTTCAGGGGAACGTGCCTGCACAGAGGTGTTGGTAACAGAGTCCGGTCTGTGTCTGAGCACACAGAGAACACAGGACTCAAAGGTCATTTATTTGTGCATGCAAGGCCCCGCTGTTCTTTCCTTGTCCTGATGTGAACCTCTGATTACTGTGTCGCATGCTTTGAAGCTGATTAACTTCTCCAGTCACCCCGTGCCCATGTACATGCAGGTATGTGTGTGGGAGCACTGTTCCTGCAGTCAGCCTTTGGGGACACGTAGGTTTGTGTAACAGCATCTCAGGCTGGGATGGGGGGATGTTGTAGTGTCCCTGCTCACAGAACAGGGATTGTATCTTCGTGGTCTTTAAGGTAATTTTGACCCCAAACCATTCTATGATTCTATGATATTTAAAGAGCTGCTGTAAGAAAACATCTTAGTTGATACAGGGAAAGGAAAGATCTGCTTATAACCACCTGAATATTCTTGCTTTGGGAGCTCTCTCATCTCCTAATTCCTCGATGGTGGGAGGAGAGGCAGGTCCTTCCCAGAGGAGAGGTTTCCTCACTAGCCCACTTTGGCTGGCAGCCAGGGTGGGGACAGGCATGTCCCACACCCAGCCCCTTCCCCTGCCACCAACAATTCCATCCCATTAGGGCTTCCCCAGTGTCCCTTGTGGATCTAAGAACAACTGGGCTGTAGCTTACAGCCCTGTGAGAACATTGTCCCACTGTGCAATCCCCAGAGCAAGACAAGGCAGGCTGTGTCTCTCAGGAAAGCCTGGCTCCCTGCCGTGCTCCTGCTCTGCCTACATGGGAAAGCTTTAGCCTGATGTTAGCTAATGCTGCCTGTAAACTACACAGCCTGAGCTGCGCCAGCTGCTGCTCCAAAGGAGCAGTCCAAGCCTTCATTCTTCTTTCCACTCACCTTTCCTGTAAAGCTTTTGCTTTTGAGATCAGAAACTCAGTGACCTTGGCAGGGAAGGAAGTGGAAAATGGGTTTAGTTGGAAGATATTACTCAAAAACACTGTTCAGGACTCAGATATCTTCCCCTGGGGATTACAGAGTGAGCAATGCTAAAATCAGTGTGTCAAGATGTCACCAAGCATGCACTGAAAGGAACTTTACATGGTGCAATGAGAGTGCTGCAGTAGGGGCTCCAAGTATAAAGAAAGGCTCAGATTCAATCAATGTCCCTCACATTATCCTACTGCCTGCTGCCCCGTTCAGCAGTAAGCCTATTTCCTTCCTTTCACTGCTGCCATGCTCTTTGCTGCTTCCCTCTCCATGAGCATCTATCACAGAGCCATCCCCATCCCCTGGCTCCGATAGCTAACAGGCACCTGTCACCAGACGGGGCTCTGATGATGCTCCATCGATCACGCAGAAGGAAATGGTTATTGAGTGGGTGGCAATCAACCTTTTACCTCTCCCTGGAGCCAGGGTGCATCAGTGCTTCCCAGCATTAGGCAGAAGCCTCCTAGAAAGTGTTTTTTGCACACATATTTCCTCATGTGTGAGGCTGTCGTGCTGGTGCTGAGTCACAGGGCTCAAAGGACACAGCTGCAATCTCTTGTGAAGTTTCACTTTGAGCTTAGTGCCAAAGGAAAGTAGAAAAAGGATGGTGCTGGTTGGTGTTCAGCATCTTCTGGCAGGTTCTGCTTTCCAAGTCAAACCCGCTGTTGAGATCAGGGGAAAAAGTCAGGCTGATGCTCAAGGTTTCTATCACCCCTCTCCACCTTTCCAAACAAACATCTAAACTGAGGTAGGCTGCAGAGACACATTAGCCAGCATTACTGGAGAGAAGAAGTCCAAATGCAGATGTTCAGTGGGAAAGAAATAATTAGGATTAAATCTGAGTTGATAATATATACTGGTATAACCCCAGCATTTGCTGGAAAAAAATTGAATTTTAAGTCTGGAAGAATAGAAAGACAGAGCATTTAGAGGAGACAAATCCTCTGGTTTCCTTACTGTAGTAGGGAGCAAACCACAGCCTGTATGTCCTGATCCACAGTGGCATTTGGGTAGTTATTTCCTTTAATTCCTGTTAGCAGATAATTGCACTAGGTAGACTTCAGCCAGCAGGACTCAGAAGGACCCAAGGGGCTGCAGGGCTGGCAAGCACAAGGCATCTGACTCTGGACTGCACACACACAGCACTTCACATCTGCCCACGCATTCATTTCTCAATGGTTTTGCAGACATCTTTTAATGACCTTATGAGTTTTCTAATTGGTTTCTAGTCAAGCCCTGCTTTCATTTGATACTGTGTGGCATTATGTGGGATGATGCACACCTCAGTCCTTAAGGCCACAGATTTGGATTCACTGAAGTTTTTCTCATCAGAGCACTGTGATTTCTAACTAGCACTGGCAAACCAGGTGACCAGCGAGGCCACAGTGCCCAGAAGCACCATCTCCTCTGGCTGGTCTGCTGCATGGGGGAGGTCCTGACACAAAGTGTGACATCTCACTTCAAAATGCCACGTTAGAAACTGGTGGTTACATGCTGATTGATAATCAGCTGCAATGTCCCAGCTGTCTAGGCAATGAGAACAGCTGGCTGTGCCACCTCTGCTGCTGGACAATGTGGAGTCATTCCCACTTGTCAGCTGGAGCTTGAGGTAATGCAGCATAGCAGGACTTGACCTCATCCCATGGCCTAACTCTAGAGAAATCCTCAGTTTCTCTGTCTATCACCTTTGCTGCGTGTGACTGCTTATTTTGTCTGTTATGTTTATTTGCACTTTTCCCACTGGCTTTGATTTTTTGTTGTCTACAGCTGGAAAGTGTGTGGGTGTTGCTTTTGGATTTAATACTGCTACCAGCAAGAGCATGGCAAGAACTCAAAATGAGTGATTTGTTTGATGAAGCTCCCCATTTTCTGTTCACAAATGGTTCATGAATATAGTGCAAAATTCCCTGATGTGGCCATTAGCAAATGTAATTTGCAAATTTCTTTTGGAAAGTAACTCTTGATCTGCAGGGGATCATTCAAATTATCATTCATGTTGGTATTGCAGACGTGATTTGTGCAGTAACGTGTGTAACTTAACCAAAATATGTAACTAACTTAATGACTCAAGGCATTTGAATTCCAACCAAATACCATAGGTGATTCCAGAAAAACTTTTGGGGCAGTGTTGGTCATCTGAATGGTTGCTTGCCCTGATGAAAAGAACTGTGGCAGAGGAAAGAATCCTTAGGTAATCCTTAATTGGTGTCTTCATCCCTGAGCAAGCACCTGATGCCCTTGGACTGGTCCCTCTCAGAGGGTGGGGGTTCAGTAGCAGCAGCAGCAGCAAGCAGCAGCTTTGTGTTTGTACCACACATTGGTGGAGATCAGCAGCAGAGTGGAAGGGAGCAGAGGTTGGTTAGATGCCTGTGGTTCTTGTTGGAAGAGGAAATAATGTCCTGCTCCATATTTCTAGAAGAAAGACTCTAATAGGCCACCCTAAACACAGATAAAAAATCCTTACTTTGTTCTTCCAGGAATCAGGTGAACAAAAGAATTTTAGTCCCTCTGTAAGAGGAGGGGACCATCTATATCAGCCAAACTGGTGTTTGTGGCCAGGGGCCACAACAGTTTACCTGACTTATCAGACTAAAGTCCACATCACTTCTGAAAATTTTCTCCCCTCACCCTGAATTCC
The DNA here is from genome assembly GCF_030490865.1 of Poecile atricapillus. Classification (NCBI taxonomy): domain Eukaryota; kingdom Metazoa; phylum Chordata; class Aves; order Passeriformes; family Paridae; genus Poecile; species Poecile atricapillus. The sequence continues at coordinate 144,005,024 of NC_081250.1, forward strand.
TGTGGGAACACTGCTGGAATTTATGGAGTTTTTTGCATCCACCCACCCCTATAGATAAGCATACTTTAAATTACTGCAAAATAGTTGTTACAAGTGATGGCAAAATATCAGGATTCACTATTTCCTCAATTTGCAAATTCTGGCAACTTTTTTTTCCTCTAACAAGGAATAAGTAGGATCACAAAGGTATTCTCTATCAAAAGGCTTTTCACTCTGCCTTGGCTTTTAGACAGCTTCCGATCCAGATCTACTATAGATATCTCCTTTTGGCTACTATTGGATGCTCCCTGCAGCGTGCAATAAACATTCACTTCATATCACACATCTCGCCCTGACAAGCAAATCCCTTGCATATCAATGTGGCCCTGTGAAGAGATTTTGCTTTTTTACATTCCTTCCACTCCCAGCTGTTAATTTGCACTGACTAGATAGCAGGGGGTCCCACTCTGCCCCAGAGACATGCTTGCGACTTTCACCGACTTTAATAGGATTTGCATGAACATACACGGAGTCAGTTCCTCAGCAGAATTCAGACGAGCTGGCTAGAAATTTCAAAGTCATCAAGGATTTTAAACAGCCAGTTTTTCTTACCTTTAATGGGAATGAAGTGTTCAAAGCTCAGGTAATCGTTAAAAACCATGGAGTTCATAATAATGAACTAGGTTTAGTCTTACTGTCTCATACAACCTACTGTCTGCAATCGCCCTGATCAAGGAAAAAAAATAAATGGGGGTAGAAGTTGGTCTTTCACTTATAGAGATTTTATTTGAAGTAAATTGCAAAATATTCATAGGTTTGGCTGCTGCAAGTGTGAATTACTTCTACAAATATTTTGGCAGACCTGCAAAGGACTGAAAACACCTTTCCCTGCCACCATTGTTTGTAGAAAATGATTTATGTGTGCTACTGATAACTCCTATTTCAGCTTAAAACTGAACTACTTTAGATTAAAAGTGTAGGAGAATTCTAAACTGTGCAGGAAACATGTAAGGATATTATGTATATGTATGGCATTCTGTATCTGATTTTCTTTATCCACTTGAGGCATAATCAGCAGTTATTAAAGTTATTTTAATACACAGTGGAACTGACAAAGGCATCTAAACAGTTGGATATTCAATTCCCACAACTTTCAGAGAATATATGTGCCAAGAATACACTTAAGGAATGGGCTGGGATTTGAGAATATTTCAGGCCCCAATTCATTCCAGAAAGAGGAAAGCACTTACATGTTTTTTAAAAGTCCATTTTTCAAAGATAGCACTTGGTATCTCTGGTGCCTCAATTCTGGTTTGTCTGTCCCTCTAGAGCAGCATGGTGCTTCTGATGGAGCTGATACAGGCAGTGCAAAAGAACATGATTAACTGTTTGTTTTTTAAATATTAACCAAGTCTTCACTGTTCCAATTAAATTTTATCAAATTAAGCAAATTGCTTGGGGATTGGAAAGAAAAAAAGACCCTTTACTTAATTATTTAGCCAATATTTACTGGGTATGAGTATATTATTAACACAGCAAAGGAGGCTATTAATTATTATTCACAGCATTTCTAATAAAAAGAGATGGCATCTGCTATTTCTGTAAAAGAAATATTGTCACTAATAATCCATTCTAAATTGTAAATGTGATATAATAAACTGGATGTGTCATTTCTCTGTTCTGCACTGACACATGCTGTATGAGGGAGCTGAGCTTTTTTCGGGGCTGTGTCAAAAAGCTTTTTGTTGGTGACCTTTAATCAGCTAGTATCCAATTATGCACAAGTCTAATGGCATATTTGTGTATCTGCAATATATTTTCCACCAGACAACTGTGCTTTGGTATCACCTTCCTTTTACTCATGCTATCATAAGAGATGCAACAAAACTAGAAATGAAAAAATCAAACAGGATGTTATTTTCTTTGCTAAGTGAAAAAAAAAAATTAATGTGCCATTTATTGCATACTTTGCATGTACAATCTATTTATTGAGGCAGAGGAAGTGAGAGAAAAGATATTCTGAGGTAAAGACTGTTGAACTGGTGTTGTTAAGGTCAGCCTTCAATTTTCTGCTTGATTTTAGATGCCCCCTGTGAACTTTGGTTAATCATCTGTGACCTGTGTCCCTGAAATCCACAGTGTGTCATGAAAAGAAAAGATGGGAAAAAGAAACATGTTGAAACCTTTTAGGTTATCCGTCTATTCAGTGTTACGATCACCTCTACCTAAACGACTTCTGGCAAATGTCTGTCAAATTAATTTTTTAATGTTGGATTTCTTGCTGCAATTAAAATCCATGTGTTTCATCCTGGCTTCAGCATATAAGAGGAGCTTATTCCTTTTTTCTTTCAAGCACTTCATGAATGTTTTTATGTCTCCTCTCAGACTTGCCCTTTTCCAAGGGAATCCCAGTTCTTTCCTCCTGGGTCACATTTTTCTCCACATTGCATTCTCGCTGCTGGATGCAGCCTTGCAGGGCTGAGTAGGGCAGGAGGATCTTTCAGAAGACTTACAGGTGACATTTTTACTTGTACACACCAGTGTCATATTTGTGTTTTCAAAAACAACATAAAATTGTCATTTTATGTTCATCTGGTGATTCCCTAATCACTTTCTTTATCTCTACAACAGTTCTTTGTCCTGTATTTGAACCAATTGTATTTCTCACCCATGTGAATACATTTCATTTTTTCCTGTTGAATTTGGCCTCATTTTTCCTCACCACCTCTCTTATTTGCCACAAGTTTTCTGGTTCCTGTTCTATCGTTCAGTGTGTTTACAAACTGCCTGAGCTTGATTTTATCTGTAAATGCAATAAACACATTATTATCCCTTCTTCCTAATCATTCATAAAAATACTGAACTTTACCAGAAATAGGACAGAACTCTGTGATTTCCATCTGGTAAAATCCTAAAATTATTGATAAATTACCCTTAAAATTCAGATTTCCAGCTATCTTAACATGCCTTTTCTCTGTAGTTTAATCTTGACCAGGATTTCTTAGCTTACTTGTGAGAATATTATGTGAAACAGTGTCAAAAGCTTCACTAAAGTCAAGATGCATGACATTTTCTTTTCTTTTTCTACCCACAAGGCTTGTTACTCTGTTGTAGAGTGGAATTAGGTGGGCTTGACATGATTTCTTCTTGACAAATACATGTTGGCTGCTACTTTTCTCCTTGTTACTACCTAGGTACTTAGAAGTAGTTGGATTATTTGTCCCAGTACTTTTCCAGGAATCAAGTTAGACTGTCAGTCCTATCTCCTCCTTTATTCCTTCATAGAGATAGGTGGTCTGCTGGCTCTTCTTCACTTTTCTGACCTTACAGATCTTGCATGAATTCTCTAGGAGATTTGCTAATGCCTGTGAGATTATTTCTTACTGTTCTTTAAGTTCTTAAGTTCTTTAAGTATCTTGGCATAAATGTCCTAATGCCCCACTGAATTGGAACCCTAAATATTGGAACCCTAAGTATTCTTTAATCTGATCTTCCCCTGTTGTAACCTGAATTGTTGCCTCTTGGTTTTATCAACTGTCTTGTCATAGTTAACATTTCCAGTGAGGGCTGAAATAGAAGAAGATGCCAAACATTTAACTTTTCTGGGACTCATCTGGCAGGAATTTATTCTCTCCTTTGAGCAGTAAACCACTGTTTTCCCTCAGAGTTCTTTTTACTGCAAATGTGCTTACAGAAAGCTTTTTGCTTCCTTTGCAGATTTCCTCTCTTTTTGTACCTTTGCCTTTCTGAATTTTTCCCCACATATTTATGTCATTCATTCACATTTGTCTTTAGTATTTCAATGTAGTTTTCACTTCCTGTACATTTTATTTAGCTCCAGGTCATTGAAGAGCTCATGGTTTAGCCAAATTGTTTTCTGATTACACTTCCTATCCTTCGTTCATGTTGGCATGGCTTCTGATTGTGCTCTCACTGTCATTTCTTTAAAGAATTGCCAACTCTTCTGGACTCTTTTGTCACTTCAACTTGTTTCCGAGGAGATCTCACCCACCAATTTACAGTGTTTATTGAAGTCTGCCCTCTTGAAATACATTGCTTTTAGTTTTCTCTTTCCCCTCCTTCCTTTGCTAAAGATAGTGAATTAGTTTCATGGCAATTATAACTCAAGTTTCCTGATCCATAAATTTGGATAACATCTGTTTGTCTATAGATTATAAACCCCCTAGGGAAGAAAAAAAAAATTTTTCTATTTATTTTAACTTTTTTTTTTTTCCAAATGCAACACAATGCAAGAGTATTCCAGTCCCAGCTGATTCCTTCAGCTTTATCTCTGAGAGAGAGCATTGATAGTTCTCTGCTCTGACAACCTGCTGTAGTATCTCAGCATCTCCTCTCTTGTCAGCTTCTTAATTGGCTGTTGTTAATCAGGCTGAAGAGCATGGGCAGTTGCACTGGCAATTACATCCAAATAACAAAATAAGTGCTGGTAGTGACAGAAGAAATAGCCATATTGAAATATTTTATCTGTGGGTCTGATGCCAAATTAGAACAAGGCACAAGCGCACAGAGATGTATGTGGGTTTCTCCTCAATTTCTCCTAAATTTGTACTCTGGATATGATGTGAATGAATGTGGCTTTGCAGGTCAGAGAGCAGCTGTGGTAAAGTCCAGTCATCTCCTCAGTGGGAAAATCCTGGGGAAAAGGTGGAGCCTACTTCAGAGACCAGATACAGCTTCATACTCTGCTGTTCAGGGAAGGACTAACATTCTATACAGGAATGTAAAGAATTTCCAGATACAGATATCTGATTGAAAACCTTCAATTAACTTCAGCTGGAAAGAGCAATAAATGTAGGTCACTTGGTCATCTGCTCTGCATTCATCTGTGGATTGTCTGGACATGGAGAAGACTCAGGAATTATCCACAATGTCATTGTTTTACAGTCTTCCTGTGCAAGGCTCTTCCCTTGCACTCCAACATGCTGCACGGGAATGGAAAAAGTAGCAGGAGTGGTTAGTACTCAACTCTGGCCACTTGTCTCATGTCTGAGTAGTTGTACAGTGAGAAAATGAGTTTATGGTGCTAGCCAGAGAAAATGGTCAGTCTGACCTGCAATCCTCTACACATTTCCTTGTTTGCTGTTGGCACCATATCATGAGCGGCAGCTGCTGAATCCAGCCACAGGTGACACATTTGCAGCTAACTAGAGTTTGCTCAATATTATCTGACAAATTAGGCTTCTACTGGGAAATGTCTTAATATCCATTTATTAGGGAAAGCCTCTCAGGTTCATGATAATATTTCAGGCGTTAAAGAAAGGCAAGTGGGAGATGTAGGCTGAAAGATGATCTTGCCATGAAAAATCATTAGTCATGACATGTTCTTTAGGGGTATAGGTGGCTGGGACTCAGATTTTAAATCCTAGCTACTCTGAATTTGGTCTTTCTGCCTTTTTACTTAAAATTGTTTCCCTTTGTGTAAAACCCCTATTTAGTAGATTAAGGATTTTAACTAGGGTTTTCCTTATTTGTGGTTGTACTAGAGCCCCTGGATTACAGAGAGAATCCACTACTAAGACATGTTATTTCCTTTTCTCCTCTGTGCCAGCTATTTGTATCACCTCTGTGCTGGAGAATCCCACTGTTCCATGAGAGGAGATTAATGCAAAGCTAGAAACCTGATTTAATTATTGCAATTGTATTATTGCAATTATTGAGTAAATTCTTACACTTTCAACAGAGTAGATTCAATGAAGCTCATCCAGAAGTGTTTTATAATGAGTAAAAATGGTGTAAAAATTCTTGTTTCTGTTCATAGTCATGTCTGAGGGTGGTTCCTTGGCATTTATAAATAGTACTGTTAAAAGGTCTTTATTTCATCTGAAATAAAAGTTTGGAGACAGAAAAAGATATGGAGTTAAAATTACTAATATTTTTGCAGAAAACTCATTCCCTTCATAATCTACAACAACCATATTGAGAAATTCACAAAGAAATTTACACTTGTACACAGAGAAAAAGTAAAACAAACCCAGTTTTATCATCTGAATGCAGTAGTGCCTCAGATGCCAGGATTAGGATATTTCTATTCCAGAACCTGCAGGAACATTAGTCTGTGGATTATAGCTAAAATACTTAGTGGAACAGTGAGCCAGACACAATGTGTATGAATAGCTTTTCACTGCCATTCTCCAAAGTCTTGAGTATTACAAAAGCCACAATGTGACTCCAATACAAATGTTTCTATTTAGCAGCTGCTATTGAGGGATCATAAGAAAACACTGTGCTGTGCTCCCGGTGGTGTCTGATTCAAGTTTATGATGTCATTCATTTGTTAAATGCAATCTGAGTTATTTTGTGCAACCACTGCATGTCAGAAAGTGATCACTTCTTTGGCATCATCAAAAATGCATTTTCCCCCATAACTCCTATAAGCAATGGAGTGGAAACATAAAAAGTGGGATGTGGCAACAATGATTCTCAGAATAAATCATAAACATGTAAATTTTACTCATGTCTCATACCTATTCTAATTCTATCATTTGGATGGACTAAGTCATGTACATTCTGAAACCACACAGCACTGAGGTTTCTGTTACTGTGTAGATGTATCAGCGATGGCTCTGATGATTTTCACCTTGTAGGGAATTTTTATGTTTAAACACAGGCAAAGTAGTAGCAGTTGTCTTGCACCACAGTGAAGATGAAAATGCATTACATTCTGCACAGTGGAACAGATTCTGATATTTGACTACTGGGAACTGAGATGAGAAAACAGCAGAAATATGTCTGAGGCGGTGAGCACTGGTTAATTTTGATTTGGAGAACAGAACAAAATCAGCATTGTCTCCAGAGGTAACTCCTGTAAAAAGTCCAACTGTATTGAGATGAGTTAAAAAAATAATTTATTTAGGCTTATTAAAATATATAATATCAATTGACATAAAAAATATTACTTTCAAGTATCACAAAACTTGTTTCCTGTTCTGCAAACAAAACATCTAAAGCTGATGAGATTTCCTGCAGTATTTCAGTTGTCCTGGAACTAAATTTTTTTGGAAAAGGTGAAGCTTAAAATTGATGTAATGCCACAGGTATACGTTTCTCTAATAGTCAGTATTTATCTGCAACTTGATCCCTGAAGTTGCTGCCCTAATTTTTTTTTTTTTTTTTTGTTTTTAAATAGTTTTAGAACATGTAATTTCTAGAATAAGTTTCCTAATATTTTGAACCCTAAAGTATATCAGTAAAGAAGGCAGAATCATTTAAACTACACAATTTTACGATGGCCATGGTATTCCTTTTTTACGCAATCCTTTTCAGCAGCTGGGAATTTATGTTGCTAGCATGTAGTTGAAAACAAGCAGATATGTAGCAAACTATTTTTCTGAGGGTGATTTAAAGCATTTGTGAAATGTGCTCTGTTGCTTTTCCAGATTGCTTTCTACATTTGTGATGAAGATGCTAAAGGGACTTTCAAGCTTCCTATGATTCCTTTCATAACTTCAGTTTTTTGACCAAGTCTCTTCTAACTTGACATTATTAGTTTCACACAGCTATTTATTTATTTATTTTCAAAGCAGGTACAAATAAATTCTTATTGCTGTTTTACTACACAAGATTTTTAACATATTTTTTCCACTGAAAACTCAATATCCTCTGTGGAGGGCCCAGATTATGGCAATGCATGCATAACGTTCCTTCTTTTCCCTCTTGTGAAGTTGATATCACCTTAAACACTCTGAAGAGCTGAGGAAAACCTCTGCCTCATTTAACTACAGCTGTCTCAACATGCAGGTGTATTATATCATTATATTATTAGCTCCACAGGAACCACTGAGAGGATGTAAATCTTCTGTATGAATATCAAATGGGCTTCAGCTGAAACTTATGTTTATGCAGAATAAATGACTTGTATTTACAGATGCGTCTCATGCAATTATGTGTGTCAGACTGGTGAAGTGTGGCTGATGTTGGAAGTCTTGGTGACCTAGCCAAAATGAAGTCAGTAAAGATGCATGAGGTTTATATGCAACCAGTGGCCTCCTACACAAGTGCAATCAGGTGGGAGTTATTTTTATTATAGTTTTGATCAGCTTTGGATGGAGTAAACATGCTAGATTTTAAGTAACTCGTTGATCACTTGTTGACTGTGATTATTGCTGGTCATTTCAGTGAAAGAGCTACATAAATAAATAAATACTCTGGGGCAGGATTTGTTGATGTGAGTATGCATTTTGAGAACACAGGCATCTACAGCTGAACAGCTCATCTCAGTCTCTCTTTGTAGCTAGAGGAGAGTCAGAGCCAGCCAGTGGAGTACTGTGTTTGTTTTAGTCAAAAGATGTAATTTCCATTTTGTGTGAACTGTTTCTCCCTGAGAGCATTGGCTCTGCTGGTTTGGTCTCCACTGGCTACAGGAGGCACCCAGACAGCTGCCTGAGATACAGGTGTTTACACTGTGGGGACCTTGGGGGTGATAGCCCAGGCCTTGGATGGCTGAGTCTAATTTAAAGCAAATTTTTATTTGTTGTGTAGGACTTAAGCCAGCTCATTGTGAGTTTAAGTAGCTATGGATGAATTTGGCTACTCACTTTGACCTCACTAAGAGACTTAAGATTTGAAAATAAAAATATTTTAAGGGGTATGGGGAAACCAGGGGTAAGACAGCAAATTCTATTCAATGAGGAGCAGTCATGGGGTCCATTTCATTGGCACAAGCAGGGACAGTGTCTGGTTTTGGTGCTGATAATAGGCTGGTGTGTCATATGGATGTGCCTGTATGGATTGATGATCCCTCATTTTGCTGTTTTGAAGAAAGTGACCTTCCTTTAACAGCTACAGACAACCAGGAATGATTAGTGATATTACCAATCTCTTGCTACTGTTGATGTCTATGAGGGCTTTTTTGTCAAAAATGGCAATTATGATGGAAACCACTTTGGTGGGTTTTGTGGGTTCTGAGATGCTGAATTATTTCAATAGATACTTAGCTAGCTGTTGTGCTCAGTTGAAACCATGGCAGAGGGAGAGAATTCTATTTAAAGAGCAGAGTCAGCTCCAGATTCTCTTTTTGTCGACTAATCAGTGCCAAGCCACAGAGTAGAGCATGAGATTCCCTGCCCAGCTCACTTCCTAACCATGAATGAAGGAAAAAAGCTGAATATATCATTGGTGAGAAAGAGGTGGTTTTCCTATGGATCTGTAATACAGGTGTGTTTTTGTGGTGCATATTAGTGAGTTAAAAACTCTTGTTAGAGGCCTAGGCTAAACAAAGAGTGAGGAACTTACTTATTAATCAGTGCTTATTGTGAAATAAATGGAGAGAGAAAAACTTTGCATGAATAAATGTCATTTCAGCTTTGGGTTCAGAGTGCTAAGCACCTGGGTTATGGAGGCAGACTCAGATCAGATTGACCAGGGAAGGTACTCTTGAATGTAATACAACCAAGGCCTGAGTGCCTGTCTTGGAGGCTGGTGAGATGCAAGTGTTGATGCCCATTATTTCTTACAAACTCTCAACCTTCCACTGGTGTAGCATGGGTTAGCTATATCAAGCTTCAGTTCAGCACTGAGTTCTCCTCTCCTTCAGAGCATGAGTGAATCTCATGCTTTTCATCTGACTTTACCCAGCTGCTTCTCTCTGTACTGAAATGCACAGAAATTTCCAGACAGGAGAAGTGAGCCTGGTCCTGCCATCTCTGCCTGTCCTGCAAGGTGGCTGGGTCGGCCTGTCTGAGAGTTACATTATGCTGGCCTTCTCACATCAGAGGGACAGAGGGATTGTTAAGGGTTGCATCTCTTCTCTCTGATCTGCTCCTGACTAGATCTTATTGAGATGATATAGACTAACCCAAGATGAACTGTCAGTGCTGCCATATTTATTGCCATAAGATTGATACTACCTTATTGTGGGGAAACATCTGTGCACCACTTCAGACTAAGCTGATATTGGTGCAGTTACCTGGTCTGAGCTCCTTTCACTGAAAGAGATTTTTCCCTAAGCACAGATGAAGCTGTAATTGAGTCCCCATGACCTGTTCACACTCACATCAAGGATGAGATGGTGGTTTATTCATCTAAGAAACAAGTCCTGTGCTTCTCTTCACTCTTCTGGATTTTTTCCCTCTTGTTTTCATAGTTTCCTTGCTTGGAAAAATGAACTGAAGTAGCTTTCTCAGTGTATGGTTTATCTGGTTACTAATGATGTGGAGCAATTCAGGACCCTTAGGACTTCTGTGTTGTTGCTTTAATAAACATATTTCAAGATGATGAGGCCACTGGCACACTCTCTATGCTTTTATGGTACAATGGACTTAAAGTAGCACGGTGCATTTTATTTATTAGCCAGCCCATTAATCACACAGGTATCAGCTGGCTTCAGGGAAATTTTTAATTAGCGATATTTAAGGTTGAGAGAAAGTGCTTCTGTGACAGACAATGAGAGCAAGCAGAAGAAGGAGGCAGGCTATCTTTGTGACTCTGTGATTAATACAGGATTTAAATAAAATATTCATGAAAGGAAATTGAAGTTATAGCCAAATCCAAATGTTGAACCACCTTTAAACTTCAAATATAAATTCCTTGGAGATTCATTCTTTGTATTCATTAGTGGAGAGTGAATCTGATGAACATAAGAAAAAAGGGAATTTCTTCCCTAATGTAATAATTTAGCAATATTTTAAAATGTTTTTACTAAATCTTCTTGAACCACAATTTAATGACATTTTTAAAATCTGCATCCTTATTTGAAATGGCTCACAAGCCACTGAAACAGATACAAAGGAGATATTAGGGGTGGAGCTTGGGACATCCCTGACAAACACTCATGTGTGTGAGGCAGAAAGTAAAGGTTGTGTGGACAGCAACTACATCCTTCTGGCAGTGTTGGTTTAGTGGTTGCTAGCACTTAAAGCCTGCATTGTCACATGAAAAATGAATGGTACTGGCTGTGCAAACATCTTCCTTGTTAGATAATTAATCAGGTGTACTTTGTTTTGATATAACACCTCTCTGGCATGCTTGCAGCCATCTTTTGAAATCACCCTGTAAAATGGATTGTTAAAGAAGGGGGGAAAAATAAATGACAAACAAACCCTGTAGGAATTATTGCAAGCATCTCTGCACAACTGGCAAAATGGAATATTAAATTCTTCTACTTGAACAAAGCAAATTTTTCAGTCTTGGCTGTCCACATTTAGCAATTTAAATGTGCAGGGAAATTAAATTTTCTAAGTTGTTTGGCTCCTTGAGCTCCATTTCTCTGTTCTCCTTACTCTTCTTCTATGCAGCATCTGCTTTCCTTAAACACAGAGCATACGAAAGTCCTTTGGCCTTCAGGTGCTACAAACTTCATAGGTCTTTGGCCTGGATTCCTGCTCTGGAAAGGAAAGCTGAAAATTTGTGCTTTAGTAATTGAGCTTATTGGAAAGGAAGGAACGTGAGTGGCACTGTCGATAACGTGTTGTAGTGTGTTTATCTAATTTTGCTAAAGCTTGTTAAAGCTTGTTGGTATGTTCTTGTTTCCCCCCGCTGATTATATTGGTACGTCCCAGTTGTCAGTTATGTAACCCCTCCTGTTTTTCTTGAATGTTCCCTGCCAGTCACCTTAGCCCTGCCCTTACTCCCTATCCATCGTTGTAAGCCCCACCCCTTCTCCCAGACCCCTTCTTCCAGACCCTTCTGTGTCAATCATTCCTCCCTTGATGACCCATTGATTGTTACCTCATGTTCCTACCTCCTTTGTACCCCTATTGGACCCTAATTGCCTCCCTCCACTCCTCCCCCTGAGAGTTCCCATTGGTTCCTGAGCTGTACCCTCCCCTGAGCGCCTCGTGTATAAGATCCCGTGCACAGAGGGGCTTGAGGCTTTCTTTGGTCCTGTACCCTTCCAGTCTGGACCTCTGTCTCTTTACTCAATAAATTTGTTCCTGGGAACCTCAGCTGAGAGAGTCTCCTCCGTGTTTTTGCCACGACCCGTGGCGCCTTGAACTGCAGAGCTCAGAGAGAGCCGGTGCTCTGAAGGTTCTGCAGTGGGGTCGCTTTGCCCCTGCAGTTCCCCACTCCTGGCGCCTGCCCGTGCCAGAGTGGCACCATAGAGCAAGCCCGGAGCTCCACTGCAGCCAGGCAGCGTCAAACATGAGTCACGCTGCTTGTGACTAGAGGGAGAAAGAGATCAGGAGTCTCCAAGGCTTCCATGAGCAGGTATGTGACAAGGGGAAGCAACAGCCAAGAGGGCACCATCAGGGTCCTGCCGACAATAGTGATGGGACCAAGAAAAAGAGTTGGCTCATATCCCTTTTCTGCTGGCTTGTAGGGGAACAGGAAAAGCTACTGGTGTTACACTGGTGGTCTTGTTGGGAAATTGTGGTCCGTACGCCTGTCAGCTTTCTCAGCTGAGAGAACTTGTATAAAATTTCTGTATGAAAAAACAGGATTTTTCTCTGTTCTCATCAGGAGATGTCTAGGCAGGTGGAGGGAGCTCATTGAGACTTAAACATCATTTAAACCCCTTCAAATATAGGCCAAAGAGTTTCCATACACAGAATCATATTAAGGTAACTCAGGGCTCTGGGTAAGTCCACAGCTGGCTTCTTCTTTTTCAAGCCCAAATGTTTCTTATGCAGTCTTACATTGCCTTGCATGAAAATGGGTCTATTTGTCTTTCCTTAGCCACTGAGACTTTTTTTCCATTCTACTTTGTCTGCAGAGTTAAGGGCCTGCTTTAGTGATGAAAGATTTCAGCCTTAACTTCCCTTTACCTCCTTATGTGCACACACATAGAAACACAAAGTGCTTCTCTATTATTGTTGCTCACAAGATCAACAGGTTCCAGAATTAAAAGCAGATGTTCGTGCCTCCCAGGAGCATAATTTTTGATGCCTCCTGATCTTTGCAGGCATAATTTTTTCAATTACAGCTTCATTAATTTTCTTTGTGACTATAATGGCTACAAATAAATGATGGAGGGGTTTTCATTAGACAAAAAAAAAAAAAAAAAAAAAAGCTGAGATTCTGAATTTATTGTTTGACACCAGGAGTCATGTTTGATATGCTCTGGCTTTAGTCCAATTGCCTTTGAATAGGATGAACATGAGGTGTGCTGTTGTCCAAGAGCACTGACCTTCCTTAGGACCAAAAAATACAGGTAATATTACATTTTCCCAAAGCCTCGTGGACTATTTATAATTGTTTTAGTCCTCTTGGAAAAATAAGACTAGCATGTGGATATGCTCTTTTAATCTTTTTACCTATGGCATGGAATAACCTGTTAAATGGGTAAGAAGCCCACCTGAAATGTGTATCACTGTAGAGTTGTAATTAATAGTAAGGTATATTAACTTAAGTTGCCTTATAATTTGAATAAGGGCAAAGCTGCTCATAGGGCTATATGCAACCTATGCCTTGAGTTGCTTTAAAAATGAGTTTTCCAGACAAACCAGAAGAAAAATCCATCACTCTTCCATGTGCAAGTAAAGCTTTACCCATTGTTATTATTAAATTATTGTTAAAAAGAATTTAAGATGGGGATTTTTCATCTTTCATGAAGTAGGCAGCTGGGAAGAAGATACCATTGGAAGAGAAGTAAGACCCGAGCCAGCATCCCAGGGATGAATGAGACTGTTCTTTAATGGGACAAAAGAGCTATCAGCAATTTACAAACAGTCCCCTTTCTTCACACCCTCTGAAATTCAGATTATGTGAAATTCAGAATTTACTTTCTTCTCCACTGTAACAAATGTGTCACATTGAAACATATTTCCCCTTCTCTAATTTTTCACAGGCCATTTGGCAATCCATCTTTCCAGGCCATGCTGTGCAGGTGTATGATTGTATTTGGAATTCCTGCACCCATTAATCACTGCTCTGTGACCTGCTTTACTCTGCACTTACTAAGCTCCCTTCTCTCAGTTCTGGTCTGCCAGTGCTCTGTAAACTGTTTACTTTTCTGGTGCAGCATTTGCTCAGCATTTTGGCAAGCTCCAACAAAATGTTCCCAATTGTTCCAAACTGACTTTTGGCCAACAAAGGCTATAGATTTTTCTTACATGGAATTTGATGCCCACATATGTTTTCCCTTGTTCGCTGTTTCAGGCAGCTCTTTTAATGCTGTTATCACCTGGTCTCACCTTGCCTCAGTTGTGACTGTAAAATGGAAATTGTCACACAGGCCTGAACATGGTTTCCAGCTCCTGCCTCTTTGTGGTTTTTTTTTTGTTTCATACCAAAAATCTTTTGGTTCTCAGGAGGCTCATTTAATTCTTGTACTGTTTTCAGTCAGACAGAAAACAAGGTTGCTCTTGTGGAACAATGAGAGAAAAAAAAGGTGCACGTCAGAGATGGAAAAAAACAGAAAAAAAAATTAGAATGTCCACTATATTTATTTGAAACAATGAAATAGAACTGAGGCTTTAAATATTTTCAGTACAATAGGCACACAGCCTTGTGCAAGGTTGTGCTACAAATGCACTGAATAGGGATATCTGGAAATATCTGGATATCTAGAAATGCTTAAAGACCAGCCAATCTTTCTGTTTTATGTTCTGATCTATATTTAGCTCACTGTTACCCTTTTGCATTTGTGTATTGTATAATTTTGGCTCTTCTGCTTTGAATCTTAGCCAAAATAAGCCTGGGGAAAAAAAAAAAAAAACCCACAAAAAAATTTGAAACCCAAGCCCCATTGTGCAAATATTTTTGAATGTTAAACAAGGCTTATTCCTATTCAGGAGAAAAGGACTTCAAGAGTTTTATTATGGATAGTGTGTTTATTATTGTTATTCTGTGCTGGTTGCTCATCTATCCTGCTGGAGCATAAAACACACTTTGCACTCTGTGTGCTGGTGGATATCTCAACGCCTCATCTTCGGGCAGAAGAATATATTTAGGTCACTTGAGGACAGAGTGTGGGTGGTGCTTGACAGTTTTTATAAACAAATCAAAATACCTCTGCTCTCCACAGTGCCTAGTTAGCTGTATGCTTTCCAAGTTCTCAGTGCTGAAAGTGTGGAAAGTTAGATCCTCTCCCAGCAAGGAGAGGTGAGTGTAAGTTTGATGTATTTCATCTGACTTCCTAATGGTCTAGCTCTTTAAATTCCCTCACCCCTACTCTATTACAGCTCGGGGAAGTGCAGAATAAACATGACTTCTATCTTGAGAAGACAGCAGATAATTTGTGAGACCACAGATGACAGAGATGTTTCCAACCTGCTTCTGCCTACACCCCTTTTTGAAGCCATGATATTTAAATTGCACCCATTTATGCTCCCTTGTGCAGTGATGGAGTAGGTGTCAGCAGGCCTACAGGAGATTGACTGGTGATACAAGGTACAGAAGAAGGGAATGTAATTCTTTCCACTTTCACACCAGTTGTGAATTTGGCACCTGACAAGTTTGTCAGATGTTCTTGCTAGCTTATCCCATTGAAAGCCACAGAAAGCATCACTCTTGGAGAGACTTTCTGTCCAGCTGTGTCTGAGTGTGGGAGTATTGCTGTCAACCACCATGTCCTGTATATTTTCTGTATCTCATGGACCTACCTGACTAGCAGATGCCAGTATAATGGGCATTTACTTCTTTGTTTCCTACCTTTCTACTGTTAGGCAGGCTTCTTCATATGTTCTAGTGATAGGTACATTTCATTACTGTGATATTTTTTAGTGGTTGCAACTTCTTAACTACTCTATTACTACACTCTACTTCAGCAGTAGTCTTGAAGATGTGTTCATTGCACATTTATAAAATCACATGCCAGCAACTGCAGATACACAATAAAATTTTATAGCTGGTCTCAGTGCTACTAATGAAGAACTTGCCTTATTTGATTGCATAAGTATTTTAAGTACTTAGTTGAATAAGAATCTTGTTGCCTATAAAACTGGATTTAGTGATAGAAAATTAAGGCCAGAAGAGGTATTTGGGGAAATTTTTCTGCGATTCATTTTTTTTGGGGGTGATTTTTAAAGAATGATTTTAAAGGATAAGAAAACAAGACGATTAACGCTTAAATCCATTTTCTGTATGAAAGAGCCATCACCATTTTAAAAACTTGTTAGATGTGGCCTCGGGAGTAGTAGCAGGAGCTCCCATGATAATTCTTTTCCCAGAGGCACCATGAGCTTTAGAGTCCAATTTATTCACTGATGTAAGAAATGACCCATGATCATGAGTCAGTCAAGTGAGAGAGCTGTTAAAGCACCACTAGCATTTCCTCCTCTTCAGAAAGAAGCACAGTTGCTCTCAATCCTCCATTTCACCCACAGAAAAGTCCTACTTTCTTAAGTAAAATGGGAAATCCTTCATATTTTCAGACATTTTGCTTCTTCCCTGCCCACCCTTCCTGTTTCGAAACCATTTGTCCCACTGGTACAACCCAGTTCACCTCAGTAGGTGCACCAGCCATCTGTGGGATCCTGCACCTTCAACTGCAAAGGATTGTGACTGCAGCAGCTAAACCAGACAGCTTCTAATCTCTCTGAAGACAAGGAGGGAAATTGTACTTTCTATTCATGGCGGGTATACTAAGCTGTTAGAGGGAAGAAATGCAAATGTCTGATATTCCTTCTTCCTCAGATGGGTCTCATTGAGACTGTAGTTGAAGTAACTCAGGACAACTCCCCTAAGATCTTACTTGTGTCAGAGAGAACTGCAAGTCCAGACTGCATTTGAGAAGAGAAGCCCTGGGATCTCCCAGTCTCTAGGCACTTCTCCTGTCTGGAGGATCTCCTAAGAGAAAATTTGCCTTTCTTGTCCTTCAGAGAGAGATACTTTCCCTCTCAGGAAGCTGGCTGTGTGTATTGCTGAAAAGGAAAGTAATACTATGAAAAGCTTTGAGAGCAGGGAAGGAAAAATGTCATTGAATCCAGTGTTACTGGGAGACAGTGGAGAAAGTTCAGTATTTTTATGTGTGCACAGAGGTTGGAGATGGAATCATCCCCCCAGCATCTTTTCATGCTGACTTCAGTGGCGATTTCTTTTGTTCAAAGCCTTCAGGGTTTGAACCTGGTTTAACACCTCTCTGTTGAGAAATGCTGCTGCTCAACAGTCAATGCCTAGTCAACAAATTGTGCCTGTGATTTTGCAGTAGGATAACATTGTAGATAAGACACACCTACTGGGCACTTTCAAGTTATAATATTGTGTTAGTCATTGCTTTTATGTATGTTTATATACAATATCTGCCCAAAGGTACACATTGATTTCCAGACATTGAGAACACATTTAAAATTGGCTGAGTGCTTAACCTTTGTTCACTGAAAGTATATTTTAATTTTTTTTGCTATTAAGAATTATTAGCTCAGAAGAGTTTGATATGGCTATTATTACTATCATGATTATTGACTTAAACTAAAATTCTTCTAGAGATTTTATTCCTTTTGTAAATTTGAGTTATACTTGTAATTTACCTTCTATTTTTTAATAGGTGTATTCTATTCACATGTATTGATTTAAGTGGATTCAACTGTATTTCAGGTAAAGATTTTCTGACAACTAAAACCAAAAATCTAATGTGGTGTTACTTTACTTGTAACCAGAAATTTTGTGAATTTCTATACTAAAAACAAACTAAACCAAGACAAAAAAACCAAAAAAATCCCCCAAAAGGAGGTTACAGACTGAGATTCACATTAAGTGATTAAATACTTAAATCCAGGAGAACAACTCTGACAGCCTTCCTTCCAATAGGCTCCTCTGAAACACCTAAAATCAATTAGTGTTTCCATTTTTTTATTCCCTCTTAGCTCCCCAGCTGCCAAAACCCAAGTTCACTGGCAGCATCATGGGCTGAACAGTGGAGTTTCTTACTTCTTCCTGAACTCAGCTGTCAATTCAGAGTTGTGAAGAACTGAAACTCGGACTCCTTCCCGATCCCTGGAGACCAGAAACCCAGTGGGGACTCCTCTGACAGCTGTCACCCACCTGCAGCCACAGTGGGAAGCCCAGCAGCTGTTGTGTCCCTTTGAGAAGAACAGAGGGAATGGAGGGATGGGGATCCTGTTGTCCTCTGCCCTTTGCCTATTTTCCTCATGGGAAATCCATCCAAGTTATGTCAGATGGTGTGGGCACGATCACATTGCCAGGGCTCAAATTGGTTGTATTGACTTGCCAGGGGAGTACTGGAATAAGGCCATTTCATATCCCTCCTGTCTGAGCTCTGCAAAAAAGGAGGAGGCTACAGAAGGGGAACCTGTTGGTGAAGGATCCCTGTCGGTGATTCCTCATTTTCCCAAGCTCATTGCTTTGATAAGTGGCATTGGAATTATAATCCAGATCATATTCCAGTGCCCAGCTGTAAGACTCCCTGTCTGAGATACGGGCTCAATTTTTAAATCCTTCCTCGGCTCAGTTTGAACTGCCTGAAATTTCCTGCACCATTCCTAACCACCAGGATAAATGGAAATTTCTTGTTCAGCTTAGGAAGAGAAAGATTCATCCATTTTACATAAAAATGAGCAGATTCAGTGACTATGGTAGTGAGAAAGTAATCTCAGTAAATGTGTAAATATGAAAGGCAGCTTCAAATTTGTATCATTCGACCCAAAAGGATCAATGGCTAGGAATGGTGAAAACTTCATGATGTTATCACAGAATCTCAGAATGGGTGGGTTGGGAGGGATTTTAAGGATCATCCATTTCCAACCCCCCTGCTGTGGTCAGGGACACCTTCCACTAAACCAGGTTGCTCAGAGCCCCATCCAACCTGGCCCTGAACACTTCCAGGGATGGGGCAGCCACAGCTTCTGTGGGCAACCTGTTGTGGGACAGCCCTGGCTGCTGGGAGTGATGCTTTAGCTCTTGGCAGGGAATGGGTTTGTCTATAAGTCCAGGTCTCAGCCTGCAAGGTTTTTTGGTGCTTGTTCATTCAGAAATTACCCACCATTTATTTACAGCTCCCTATCTGAAGACAGCAGCCAGAGCCCATTTCACTTGGAATAATCCCATGGAGTTTAATTTGTTTAAAGCAAGGAATTTTGCTGCTTTGGAAGAGTGTTTTTGCTTAGATAATTATTGAGATTTATTAAGTAGACAAAAAGACATTCCTTTAGATTTTCAGACTACCAACTGCCTTCAGCGGTGCTGAGATCGTCTTCACCTGAAAATCTTTGACATGCAGGTAGAGCAGACTGTTTCTGTTCTTGTTTCAATAGACCAAGCTTTCTTTGCAGTCAGGCATGAAGTCACTGGCAGTGTTAAGAGAACATGTCTTACCTGATTCCTGGCCCTGAGATTTGTCTTTCCTTGTCCTTTTCATGCTCACATTGTCTAGGCCTTTATAACTCTCAAATGAATATTGTACCAATTTTATTGTGACACCAGGTGAAAGAAATCTAGAGTCTAAAAAAAAATTTACAAGGATTTACAACCATGATAGAACAAGGCAATCAATTATGCCCTTCTTCAAAACAACTCTGCCCATGTTCAGATATGGATTGTTGATACATATCAGGAACTGTGTGGCAGCATGAAGGAATGCTGTGGTTCATGCCCCACGCCTGCACCCAGGATTGATTCAAATGGCCATTATCATGTTTCAGAATGTGGTGGCAGTAAACACAAGGAAGATGTGCTAAGTGCCTCCCATGTCAAAATACACAACAATTTTGATTGAGATGTACTGACTCATGGCCATACAGGAAACGTGAGATTTGTCAGTCAAGATTACAGTGGTAAAATTATTTACACTCCCAAAATGTTCAGAGTGGTAGAGTGTTTATGTGAAGTATGATGCTAATGGAACTACTAGAAAATCAATATCAGTATTTGGAGCAGATGCTATTTAATTTTTTTTTCTGGTTATACATCAGAGTACATTTTCTTTTTTTATCCTGCATACTCACACAAGTCCAAGTTTGTATCAAGTTCATTGCAATAATTACAATGATGCTGGTGACTACAGACAGCATCATGCATTCACTTCTATTCTTTGTAGGCATATACCCTCATCTCTGATAATTTTGTTCATCATCAGCATATTTTAATGTACCAGACCAAATTTTGCTAATCTCCTTTTTACAGAAATCAGAACTGGGAAGTAGCTAACTAGCCCATTTATGACTGAAGTGGCCTGAATTTCTTGTCCTACCACAGAAATCTTGAGGTTTTTATCATTTGCTAAAAGAGATAATGATTTTTGTTGTGATTGGTATATTTTCATTGAGGCTTTTCATATCTCAACTGTTAAGCAGTCTTACACTCTTTCGTCTCTGGCAGCCCGAATCTGTATGGGGCTAGGAGCTTTAAGATATTTACAAATAATAAACAAACATGATAGGATTTGGTCCATGGTTAAAACACCATGTCAACCACTTGTGCAAATACATTCCAGTACCATATCTTTCCCTGTGCAAGGTAGGAGAATTTGTCCACTAACCTCTATACTCACCCAAGGCTGGAGTCCTTTTATTTGGTTGGCAAATCTGACTGATTATTAAGTTCCTACACAAAAGTAATAGTCCTCTATAAATCAGCCTGAAAAATAATAACAATTATAGTAATGATTGATATATGAGCATTTATTTGTGTTCCTCTCAGTCACATTAATGGGATTTTGATGCATGAATTTCTTCTCATTGTAACAAGATTACATAGTTCAGAATGCAAAAATGCTTTTTCATTTAATCTAAAGAAGAAAAGTCTTCCTTACATAGAACTATGTAATCATATTGATCATGTTATACTAGAGATCTTATGGAAATGCTCAGCATTGATCTGATAAAAAAATGCTATGGGGATTATAGATAAATACTATTATGCAAACAAACATTCCCTTGGGAACTGCTGTGATACTGCCTACAAAACCAAGATCATATGTTCATGAAGAAGCTGCACAAGGTAAACAGTGTGGGTTTCTATTCTTCACACAGAGCAAAACACAGATAGCATATAATCAGGGAGAAAAGCTGGGAAAATTTTGCATGTTAATTTAAATGGCAGAAACTAGCAAATCAGCAATTTAACTGCAGTCTGTGCTTAATGTCATCGTCACAGATGGCATATTTTTGGTTTGTGTCTGTAGGGCAATATGACACCTCAGATGGTTTCTGCCTTTGTTTCTACAATAGTAGTGAAACACAGGTAAGGTGTAAACCATAGCAGTGAAGGTGCTGATCCAGCAAACAGTTAATTCCCATGGCTGTCTACTGAATTCAGAGATAATAATCATGCAAGTATGCATGTAAACATGTTTGTGTTGGTAAGTTCTTGATTCAAGTGACTGCTGCTTAAGTTTTCACTGAAAGCCAGGAAAAACAAACACAGATTGCCTGGTATTTAGTCCAGTGCTTCAGAGGTGAGCTCTCTCATCCCAGGTTGGGTTTGTCAATCAACAATTTTATATCTAGGTTATTCATACCAGAGCCTTTTTCCTTCAGTTTCCAATAGTTCTACATTTTGATGCTGTTTTCAAGCAGCTAAAAAATAAACAGAAGCATCAAATTTAAATGAAAGCTGTATTTGTACTGAATTTGTACTTCAAGTCCAGTTATATATACTTGTACTATGAGATTAGGGTTATACTTGTACTATGAGATTATCATGAAACTCTTAGGAAAGAACTAGTGGTGAGTTATTAGACTGAGCAGATGAGCTCTGAGGTCCACAAAAGTTTCAAGCTGCAACAAGTTCAGTTGACCACAGGTGTATACAGACTCTTTCCAGATGATGTACGTGGCTTTTGGAAGGAAAATATGAGGCTGCACTGGAATGTTAGCTTTCTATTCCACTCTTCACCCATTGGGACACTTAGTGCACAGTTTCTACTTGCCAAATTAACTCCCAACATATCTGTATTCGACATCCTGCTGAACAGTTACTCAGAAAACTGCTCATGCATGCCCACACACACTTACTCGAGAAGTCTTAAACCACACTCTAAGGGCAATCTTCAAAGCAATTGCTCTTGAAATCCTGAGTGTTCCCAAAGCTAGGTTAAAGACATTAGAAATTTAATCACCTTTTTTAATTTCCATTTTCAATTAGTGACATGCTTTATGGTGTAAGAAGCACAGAACAAAGAAAAAAAAAAAAAAAGAGGGCCTTTTCACTATTGTTTTTTCCTGAAGAATGTGCCACTGCTAGAAAAAAATTCAGCTAAACTATGGAGCAGTCTTTTTCATATTCCCTGTAAGTAAAAACATCCCTTGCCCCAGTCCAAACATTTTCTGTATTCAACAAATGACCCTGTTGTAGACAGGGATACGTGGTACATAGAGAACAGAGGTAAACCAGTTTTGCCTGTGCTCTAAGCAGAGCAACCAAAAGCTGGATGCACACAATTATCTCAGTGCTGGACCTGAGCTGATTTGTTCTCCTGAAAAGTGGGTTGCATTAATTAAGGCCCAGATCTGGGATAACCAGGTTTGAATGGCTCTTGGTTGGCTCAGAGTGTGGGCATACCTTTTGTGTGTCCCTTGAATAATACACTGTATAGACATATCCACATCTGATGTGATGCATCATTTTTAATTAAGTACCATGAATCTATGAAAGTACTTCTAGGGAAGAAATGAAAATCAAATATTTCTTTCTGAACAATATTTTCAAGCTCTCTTTCGCTGTGGCCTGGTTGCACACTACGTTCCTCTCTAGTAGTTGGTGGTTGACTCAGCAGGTTAGAAGGGAAAACAGACAATAGGAACTGCTTAGAAAAAACTTCCTGCTTTCAAGTTTCTATTCTAAGGTAGGCTGAAGTATTACCTTTGCCTCCCTGGATAAAGGCATTGCATGAAATATCTTTACTCATCTGTGCCTGTGTACAGTGCACATATATGACACACATACACCCTTAGTGAACTGGCCCTGATCACAGAAGACACGAGTGCAAATCTGGGCAGTCTGAGCATCTCTGCAGTCTCCTGCTTACAAGACAGTCGTTTGTGCCTGTCCAGACTGCTCACTGCAAGAGGTATGAAAGAAGAATCCTGTCTGCACAAGATTTATGGCTGGGAGAAATTGCACTCTGTCTCTTCCTGTCCACCCAAGTCTTTTGGGAAGTACCAACATAGAGTAAGTGGAGCTCTTTTCCAGTCATCTATTTAGATTGGAAGGCCTCACTGTTTTCTTGGAAAGCAAACACTTACGAAGTCCCCCTGAAGAATGTTGTTGAGACCTATGCTGTGGAAATTATTGATATAATCATACTCAACCAATTTGTAAAGGCCTAGTGGGGGAAGGCATAAAGAGCTTTATTCTGACATTTAGAATTAATGCCAGGAAAGGCATCTCTTCTCCAGAGATATATGAGAAGCCAATGTTACACACTTGCAGTCACAGTAAATGTACATGACCTGAACAGCTAAAAGAACTGTCTAATCAAAAGCTCATTGAATGCTGTGGGAAACTTCTTACCAGCTTCAGAGTTGAAATATTGAATTTCTTTCTCATCTTAAACAATGGAAGGAATTAATGACCAGAGAAGGGTTTGTAGCCTCTGCACAGAAAGGTAATGGAGTCTGTCTCCCCATGTCTTTTGATACTCAATTTATACATTTTTATTTGGGAGATCAATCCTCAGAGTGTCTATGCAACTTACTTCTTCAAGGGAGTTCAAAAAAATGCATTTTTTAACAAGTGTGCCACTTTATGATGTTGAACTAAAGGCCACCAACTTCCATCACAACCTGATTTCCCTTTCCTGTTCATTATTGAACATGCACTGATAAATCCAGGAACGCCCAGGGAACTCCTGAAGCTTGGTGTGGTTTGGCTTCTGTCCATCTGCTTTATGTGGTCCATCCTGCGGTGATTGTTAGCAGAATAAGAACCGCAGGCTACAATTAAATAAAGCAGGTAAAGCTGTGATCTCTGGCCCTAAGGGCAAGCAGAACA
Organism: Poecile atricapillus; assembly: GCF_030490865.1. NCBI lineage: Eukaryota > Metazoa > Chordata > Aves > Passeriformes > Paridae > Poecile > Poecile atricapillus. The sequence goes on from NC_081250.1 coordinate 144,028,790, forward strand.
GCACCCACATGGCTAAACCCCTCTTGCCACCATCCCCAGGTGATGTAACAGCTATTAATCTGTATGAACCACTCTGTGCAGTACTTAAGTCCATGGTATGGATGTGCTTGAGTTACTTGAGTTACTAACGTAGCCAGAGCTGCAGATAAGTGGAGGAACACCAGGACTTCCATTTCCACTAGAAGTGGATTTGCAATGTGATCTTAGTCCATGAACATGCCCACCACAGGGAACTGACAGTGACAGTGTGTTTGTTTAGAATTATCTTAATTGATGCTGAAGCTATACATTGCTTCCTGTTTATATAACCTCCAATAATGTTGAAAGATCAAATGCAAAAAACTAGCCTGGTAATTTTCAAAAGCTGTCAGAGAATATAACAGATATGACTTAGACGAATGTACTTTCAACTTCATGAAAAATAAATGTATATGTAGCACATCGCTCCACCATCTATGGAATTCTGCCCATGGATGCTTTTAGTTCTATGGAAATGTGATTTCCTCTTAAATTGTCATGAAGCCTGGGAATCTCAAACAATTACCAAAATACAAATCAAAATATCTGAGTTTCTTTTTTTCTCTCTTGGATCTTTGATTTTCATTTTAAGTTTGGGATGTCTTCTCTTAATGTCTGTGGTGGGGGTCTGAAAATTAATTGACCCATTTCAGTGTCATGAAAGATGTTTAAGATATATAAAGTCTTACACAGTTAGTTAATAGTGAATTTAATAGGATTAGTATAAATCAACAGAGGTTTTCTCCAGGATTATATTATATAATTATTATGTGTTGATTTGTGTTTTGGTAGTTCTTGGTGACTTAGTGCATGTGTACTGGATTGTGTGCATGGTGTGGTTTTTAATCTGGAGAACTGGCCTTGCTTTTCCGAAGTGGATGAGTTCAGTCTGTAGACTCAGCAAAAAACTTTATAGCTGCTGTCATTTAGGAATGGTGTTCTCCAATATAGTGTTCCCTCTTAAACCACTCCAAACAATGCACTGCTTTCTCACTCCCTTCTCCCCCTCTCCTGTGGTGGGATGGAGGACAGAATTGGAAGCACAAAAGTTAAAGATCACAGGTTGTGATAAGAACAATTTACAGGAAACAGCAATGAGATAAGAAAACAAACAGTTTTCTGTTAACAACAATATAAATCTGAAAGCAACAATATTAATAACAAATGTGTGCAAGAGAGGTAAGGGATTCATATGCTCACCACTCCGCTGAAAGAAGCCAAATAATACCTGACTACCACCATGCTACCCTGGCCTGATCTGGAAGGAGCCCCTTCACCACTCCTGGAAAATGAGGTGAGGTGGTGTAGAATAACCTCCAGGTCCTGCCCATGCCCTTCTTGGCTACTGCAAAAACAAACACTGTCCTGAAACAGGATAACATGTAAACATGAGGTGTGTTAGTGCGTGTTTGAATGGGCAAGAAGCTGCCTGTGGAGATACAACTGCTGCCTTTACATCAGCTCTGTGAACTTTCGAGACCAGAAAGTTGGTGGTGTTGTTTCAGTTGCAAAAAATTACTACAACTTGTAACTGATTATTTTAACAAGCATCCCTAGGAGAAAAGAGAAGGGTTTGGCCTTTCAAGCAGACATTAATGTACCTGCTCAGTATGGGCGAGGTGGGGACTCCAATCTGCTAGTGCTTTTCCCCCAGCCTCATTGCAGGGTCATGGAGCTTCTCTAGACCATGAACTGTTGGTGTCCATTCATCTTCTAGCAATCAAATTATTTGTGACACAAAATAGTTTTATTTGTCAACTGTGACAGTTTTCCAGCAAAGCATAATTTCATTCTTAGGTTTGGTGTTAGAATATGAGGGATTATAATCAACATATTGTATTGTGTTGTCTGGCTGTAGACTCTTTCAACGAGGCTAAATGTACTGATGCTGAACCAAGATTCAAATACTTCTTTTTCAGTGGTTCTGTCTTCTCCAGATAACTTTACTTTTCTCCTTTCATAGTCCCATGCTTTATGTTCTCTTCCTGGAAAATGATGATTATAAGGTTGTAACATGTTCTGAGATTTGAATATGAAAAGAAAGACAGTTTAGCAGTGACTTCTGCTGAACAGTTTAGATCTACTAGGAGTGATGGGTAGTTTTCTTACAGGCAAATTAAACATGTTAAAACAGGGAGCATATACTGGGTTTACTTACCTCTTCACATTGCAGTTCATCATTTTGCCTTCCATTTAGATTCACTCTAAATGGTCACAAGTGCAGGATAAAGAAAAAGCATTTCTGCCATCTGTGAGCATGATAAAAATTATACTAAGAAAATATTCAAGCACATTAATGAGAAAAACATTTTTGATCTCCAGACTCAAATACCTTTTGATTTTCGGGGGCTCTTGCCTAAATCAGGTGAATGCAAAGAGAATCACAAGAGGTGATGCAGTCAGCATGGCATCAGTCTTACTGTTAGAGACACTCTGCAGCTTTCTGTTTGCATAATGTAGATCTTCTGACTTTTAGAAGAGATGATTGTATTTAGATAACCTATGGATCATCAAATCAAACATTGTGTAGTCTTGGGGGAGAGGCTAAAAGCTTTCAAGTGATTTTGTGCTCAGACACTGTAAAATAGATTTGTGCATGTGTATTTGTGATGATGTAGGTTATTTTCAGCTGCCTAATATATCCCTATATCTTAGAAAGGACAGAAATTTTATTTTGATTTGTGTCCCCAGTTGACTGCAAACTGTAATGCTGCCATATATGTCTCAGATCTACCAGTGCCAGACACTTCAATGCATGTTGATATTTTTGGCATAGAGAAAGGAAATGAGGAGCACCTTCAAGATGTAAAAGAATCAGAGCTTCATTTCAGAGGGGAGAAAACCTGAGATATTTATCCCATTCACACTGCAGCTACCTAACAAGGCTAGGGGAAGATGCTTGACATTGTCTTCCTCAGCATCTGAGGCTGAGTTAAAATAAAATACCCCCTTTTCCTCTCAATTTGCCCTTTAAAAAAAAACAAACCCAACACATAAAGGAAATACATTTCATTTAATCTCTGTGAGGTAAAGTACAGTGTATCTTAAAGGCCAGGGAAGAAAAGCAGCAGATGGGCCAAACATAACCTGTTGCCAACCCTTTGCAGTACTGGATACTGAGACACATTTGCAAAATTACAATTCTGAAAAGCAAATGGAAGCTGACAAATTGCTCATATTTCCCTGCCTCCTTTCTCCCCTCCTCATGCATTCAGTGCTGCTAGTTTTGATGGATACCCAAGTTTCTAATTTTTTCCTTTAATTTCTTAACCTTACAGGATTTCCTCTGTGTTTCTTCACATTCTTACATTAACTCCATCAACTGTCATGTTCCACCTTTAACTCCTCCCTCAATCCCAGTGCTTCCCATTGATTCTATTTCTCTTTTGCCTCTTTTCTGACTTGGGCAAGCACTTTTTTTGTAAGTCAGCTGCGTTTACCACATCCCAAAGCCTGAGCATGGGACGCTGACTTCAGCCAGCCTGACTGAAACCCTCAGTGAGCTCTAGGCACACACAGTTGCAGCCCCCTTCAAAATGAGCAGCAGGTTTTGAGTTTGACAGTCATTGGTTCTCCATTGTCTTGGGGAGACTGACACCAATTTACACCATCTGAAGATCTGTTGTTACATCCTGCATTATTCATTGGAAAAAAAAATCACAGTAAAACCCTCAACATCTGAATGGCTTATAATACAGATTGACTCACTGAAATCTCAGCTTTGCAAATGCACATGTTTTACTGCTGTTTTTTACTACCTGTGTGTGCCCATCTCTTCTAATCTAGACTTTATGCTATTTGAACACCTGGTCCAGATTTCTTTAATTTTTTTCTTCTCATCTGCATTATTTTGGCTACTGTTGCTGTTGGTTGACTTCAGATGATTTTTAGTAGTGACACTGAGGAGGAAGTCTGCAGTACCATGGCTTACTAAGATCTCCAAGAACATATACCTTCAGTAAGAAGAAAAAGCAGGAACAGAAGTTCAGAGAAAGAGAAAACAATTTAACTTTAAATGAGAGAGGGAGAGGGAGAAAGCCTGCACACTACCATCTCTTGTAGGATGCTGGTGCTACCCAGGAGGAAGGAGGGTAGTAGAGGGTGGAGAGAGTCACGGGCACCTTTACCCTTCTTCTCTGAACTATGTGTATGAATGGAACAATTATCTGGGTTGGTGAAGAGTGCAGGACTAGGTTACCTGGTTCTCATCCCCATATCCAACAACAACAACAATCCTGTTTCACTTAATAGGGTGAAAATTGGCATCACATCGGGGTAGAACACTTTGGGCTTCCCCCATGTTGACTGTTTCCTCACTGAAGGCATTTCTGCCTGTTTACAAACCACCACTCAATCTCTTAGTGTTAAATTCCTCTTGGGAAAGGGATGGGTCCAGGGTGGCTGGATTTCAAGTACTTGCTCTGGCTTATGTTTTGAGCCTTCTTGGATAACCACAGCATGTTGTTCTCAATGATACTAATTACAAATGAGGTAATAAGTGCTTTCATACAAAACAGCTGCTTCCAGCTTCCTATCTGCACAGCAAATAAGCCTTCACTTTCAAATTTTAAATTGTCACTTCTGATGTTAACCTATGTTTAGAACAGCTGTATCCCTTTACACTAAAAAAAAAAATAAAATAATATTTCAATGGTTTGAAATTTCACAGGGTAAAAAAATACAAAAGAACAGTTGAAGTTGTAATTTTGTGAGTGCTAGTTCTGCAGGCAGGGCTTTCCCAGACTCTTAGAGATCTTTCAGGCCTCTGTGGGACTGTTAAGAGCTCAGCCTATCTCTGCTTTCCTGTCCAAAAAAAAAAAATTGTAGAGCTACACCTACACATGAATCTGGGCACAAGCATCTCTGAGAAACATCCTTGTTACTTTTAGGGAGAAGATTCTTCAGTTAGTCAACTTTTGAAAGGAAAAGTTTTAAAATAAAAAGTAATGATAAAACAAGCATTTTTTTAGTAAGAAATATTGTTTTCAAATAAAAAATGAAAACATATAATTCTGAAAATTTGACAGAAGCCTTTAAGTATTTTCACTGTTTTTCCATTTTATTTTTTGTCTGAGAATAACTCAACCTAAATCTGTAATTTTTTCTTTTGCAGTAGCTGCATCTCTATTTTTTGGATGGAATGAGGCTCTTAACAATGAGATATTAAAATGTGACTTCTGGAGGGAACAGAACTGTCTTAAGCATGTTTGTATCTGGCTTTCAAAGGAGATTTCTGCTTTGGCAGATGGAAGTTGTCACGGTGCAGCAGGGCTGAGCCCCTTGGGAACTGTGGCACCTGCCCCAGTGCCCCTGGCCAGGGAGCAGGGCAGGCAAGGGGACAGCCCCAGGCATTGGCCATGTCCAAGGGCTTGGAGTCAGGCTGAGCTCTCAGCAGAGCATCAGCCTGGTGCTGGGGTCAGAATCAGGCCCATTGAGGGGGACCAGGCTCAGGAACACCCCAGGGTGGCTGAGCAAGTCCATGGGGAGTGAATTAACAGGAGATCAAATACCAGTGTTTCTACTGTGAAAAAGGTCTCTCATGCTCCCTCTGATGAAACAGGAATGTTGCTCTAGTCCTGGTCTAATGAATCATTGACATATTTAAATGTTCTTGGAAGACCCTGATCTAGTTGTTGACCTAAATGGGATTATAGCACTCTGCAGCAAGCTTTAATTTCAGTATTGCCTATAGGCAGAAGAGAGTCCAGGAGATTTTAACAAAGGCTGACCACAATTAGTGGTAGTGTTCAACAGAAGAATGTACAAGCACAACTGTGGTTCAGAGTTAAAGCTCAGGCAGATAAAATACTACATGACTCTGCTTCCAATTAGTATGAAAAAGATGTGTTCTCGGCAATTTCTCCTTTATGCTCGTGTAAGAAAGAAGAGTTAATTTAACTACAGTTAATTTCATGCCCTCTATAATGTACCCAATTATATCATCCTAATTATTTCAAGCCCTCATATGCCTTGGTTGAGTGCATTTTTTGGAAGAGAATATTCAATAACGATTATCCTCCTCATTAATACAATGCACGATAAAGAGAAAACAAACAAGACTTGGATAAAGACAAGGCGTAAATAAAATTTATATTTTTATTCACTTTCCCCCTGATCTTTCCACAACAGCAGTAACATTAGTCATGGAGATAGGAGGAGGCTTGGAAATTTTTTGTCTTGCCTTGTCATTTCAGTTTTGTCTGGTTAATGCATAAGGGTTGGGGGTATTTTAGAAGCTTTAAGGGCCTTTCTGAGAGCTCAGCAATTATTAACCTATAACAGTAAGCTTCAGCTGCAGAAGTTGAGACTTCATTCTAATTCATCCTTGTTTTACTAATTTGGACAATGAAGCATAAAAAGGTGTAAGTCATAGTAAAGAATAAGGTAGGAGGGTAATATCCATTTGTTCTTCATGAAGACTAAAATGAGGTAAAATTACTGTTGTCTCATCCTTGTGAAGGTAGACAGTACCTGGAGACAGTGTATGAGGCAGTCTTCCCACACTTCTCACCCAGTTGTCAACCTTCAGCTACTGCAGTTAAGCAATGTGCCATGGTCTTCCCCATTCTGTGAGAGGTGGGAACGAGGGTGACAAGCACTGTAATGGGAAGAGATGCTTCAGCCTGGTCTCTCTTGCACCAGTGGTAGAAAAGTCCCCAGTGAGATCAGAAAAAGGATTAATATAAAGGATTACAATCATAGAAACTATGAATAAAGAAAAGGTTTGGGATGGAAGAGATATTTAAAGATCATCTGGTTCTATTCTCTTCCCATGGACAGTGACACCTTTTGCTACACTGGGTTCCTCAAAGTCTCATGCAACCTTCCTGGGATAGGGCATCCACTGCTTACTTGGGCAACTTTTTTCTAGTGTCTGGCCACCCTCATTGTAAAAAATTTCTTCCTTATATAAAATCTAAATCTACCCTCTCAGTTTAAAACTGTTGCCTCTTGTCCTATCACTGCAGGCCTCACTAAAAATTCTGCCCCCATATTTCTTAAAAGGTACTGGAAGGTGCTCTGAGGTCTCCCCAGAGCCTTCACTTCTCCAGACTGAATCCCAGACTTCTCAGCCTGTCCTCATAGGAGAGGTGCTCCAGCTCTTTGATCATCTTCATGGTCCTCCTCTGGACTTGCTCCAGCAGGACCATGTCCTTATCTCAGAGGCCCCAGAGCTGGATGTGCCACTGGAGGTGGAGTCTCAGCACAGCGGAGCAGAGGGTGAGAATCAGCTCCCTCCATCTGCTTCCCATACTGCTGAAGAACCAGCACAGGATAGGGTTGTCATTCTGGGCTGCAGGTGCACATTGCTGGCTCATGCCCAGTTTTTCATGCACCAATATCCCTGAGTTCTTCTCTTCAGGGCTGAATTTATATAATGTAAAAGTCTAGATAGGATAAAGTACAGTGTCAGCTCATATGCTTTTTATTTATGAAAACTTTGTGAAGTGCAGGGGTGTATATGCTGTACTTGAAGCAATCACTGAGATGATTTCGTCATTTTGCTGTATCGAGATAAGAAGAAATGTAAAAAAAATATCCACTGCCTATGTTTAATTCTCAAATCTCGAGCAACTGGATAACAATGTTCTGTTTGGAGTAGAAATGTGCAGCTGCCCTTCAGTAGCCTTCTCCTTCCCACCTGTTTTGTATATTCTTTAACTGGAAAGATGAATAATGATTCAGCTGTTTCATGCTCTTTGAGATTCTTACTCATTAGGGAGTGAAACTGCAAGTCTCATCAAGCATGGGGTTATAAAAATGTGCAGACATAAATACTCTGAGTCTGTATAAGCTGAGGTTGCTTTTACCATTTGGCTCATATAAAGATTCTTCAAATCCTCCTACAATAAAGGGCTGTAGGACTGATAAAAATGTGCCTGTCTGTTTTATAACAAGCAGCAAGAAGTGTTGCTGAGTCACCCTCAGTGTGAGCTCACTCTTTTTTCATTCCTGAGAGCAGGTGTCACATGTCTTTTCTGATGCAACTGCTGGTAACTGCTCTGCTGTCACCCAGAGTGTCACTTGGCATCATGGGCAGAGTCAGCTGATGGTGTGAAGGAGAGAGGGTCATCATCTGATACTAAAGTGCAAACAAATTCAGATAAACATTACCTCATTGAGGAGAAAGAGGGGGGATGGGCATAGCCCAAATAAAAAGTGGAGAGGATACAGAAAACAAAGGGAAAAAGGGAAATGTCTGCTGCAGGAGCATTACTTTACAGAGTTTTCAGCAGGTTTTGCATCAGCCAAGCACATTCTGTACAGCTAAGCACAGGCAGAGACAAAAATAGAGTACCCTACCAGGTGCATATTTGTACAAGCCCTTCTTGGATGAAATGCACCTGAAAAGCATCCTGGAGCTGGGCTCAGACCCAAAGTAGGCTATGATTCCATGTGCAGATATTCAGCATGATACACAAACTCCAGCCACTTTTAAGCAGATCAATACACTTCTCCTCTGCTGGCTCAAAATTCTGGCAATCAGTATAGTCTAGATAAGGCTGGTGGATCAATATTCACATAAATGCATTTATCTGTGTTCATTGAAACAACCTGGAAAATATGTAGATTCCCCCCTCTCTTATTTTGTCTGTCCTTGGTTAAATGTGATCTAGATGTTCATGGAGAGCATGTTCTTTTCTAGTTCACTAGCTTCAGTGAGAGAATTGCCCCAGTAATGAATAGTGAATGACTGACAAAGCACCAAAGATTTGGGCCAAAGGGAGCACTATGTGATTTTATGAGTTTCTTCTTTCTGCAAAGTTATTCAGTCAGGGACCACATCTTTTATTAGGTCAGCATTTGGTGGGAATGCTCTCTTTTACCTAGAGGCATTTGCTGAAGAAGAGTTAAAATAAAGTGGTTTTGTCTCATCATTAAAAGATGCATGCATGTGCACGTGTAGAGACCAGTGGTTCAAGCTCTGGACCTCTGTGGGACATAGCTCAATTTGCTTTGTCATCAGAGACCATTTTCAGTAGCCTGGTAAAGTCCAGTGACCGCCTTGTCTGCCCAGTGCTGTACCTAAGGCAAACACAGCAGCTCAGGACACAGCTTACAGGGAGATCAGAGTGGGCTTCAAAGCAGGTTGTGGGCTAAGCAGGGAGCTGCAGTGTGTAGCTGGGAGAGAACCAGGAGAGAGAGAACTGCAGGGCCTGGGTGGGCAGGGGCAAGATGCATGTCTCCAGGGTCCTCACTCCCAATCTGAGGGTGGGACACTACCCCAAAGGTAAATGCTTGCATTCTTTTTTTTTGAGATCCTAACAACTCCTGTGTGTTTCCTCTGAAGTGGTGGCCAATTTCTTATTGTCACTCCACAACCTTCTTTCATCAGCCATGATTTGCTTATCTAGGAGCCACTGCCAGTGGTCAGTGGCTGAAACACTCATCCAGGATGTCAGTGGTCCAGGTTCAAAGTCCCTCCTCTGACTGGGGAAATGCTGTTAATTATGCCCAGTAATCAAGCTGGATTCAGTCTATCCTCCAGAGCTCCTGCTGAAGCTGTGCAGCTGTAGCCTAAGACTCAAGAATCTCTGGGACAAAAGAGAACACCAGCAAGACTGACTGTAGTCTCCTTGGAAGGAGGGAGATTTGATTATTTGTCACTGTCAGTTTAATAGATTTTCCTTAACACTGGATATAACACACATACTCTGCTGATAGGGCCAGATGGTAGTTTAGGCAGAGTCTGACTTCTTTGGCTGTCCTTGGAGAAAAAACAAAACAGACAGTGAACACTTGCTAGATTACACACTTATTCATATAATTATTTGCATTGCATTTTAACCTTAATTTTCTGTCGTGAAAATTAGCTTGCTAAGTCTGAAGAGGAGCCTTCTACGGGCTGTCTCAAACCAGCAGTCCTTCACGTAATTTTTTTGCACATGTCTAATTTTTGAAGTACTTCATAACTATTTTATTCTTAGATAGGAGATTTTGAAGACCAAAAAGCGTTGTAGGATTCCTGTGCCTAACCTAGACAAATAGATCCTCCATCTTCTTCAAAAAATCAGGTGTTCCATCACTGCCAAATGCCAGAATGTTTATGATCTACCATTTCTATGCTTCCCTATCCATTTTTTACTTCTTCTCAGATTGGCTGTTTGCCTTGAGGCCAGCACACCAAGTCAGGCCAGAACCATAAGGCAGTGCAGATTGCCATGTTATCTGCTGCCTACCCTTCATACAGCTCTAGGGATGTTTATCTCCTTCCTCTGTCTGTGTTCATCTCTTTGCAGGGGTACCAACTCTATCAATCTGCTCCTGAAAGATGGTTTAGAATGCCAGCAGTTGTCAAAAAATATGGGAATAATATAAACGCTTTGTGAAGATACGGCTGGTTTACTGTTGCCTGGAGAGATTCCCTGCCTGTATTACTGTACTTTGAATTATTCTGAATATCACTGCAGAACTTCTCTTAGCAGCTCTCCTTTCCTGTTATTCTTGCTCACATCTGTTCACTGTAGTAATGGATATTTTTGGCTGTAAGCAGTTATGCAGCATGACACTTGGCGAATGGATGTCTCTGTGTGCAATAGCTACTGTTTTTTGAAGACTCATTTGGCTCTTGTCCCCTCTGGGTGAAACAAACATATAAATATATTGCTACAAACCTCTCACCAGCCTTTCATTGCAACTGCTACCTTTTTGACTGACTGCTTATGCTTGAGCTCTGCTCTGAACTGAACTCTTTTGGGGAAATCTAAAGGATTTGATTTTAAGCTTCAAATTTATTGTGCGTATATTTTCTCAGTGACAAGTTGTGCTTCTGCTACCAAGTCAATGGCATATCTGTTCTTTGTAAGAAACATACTGCTTATATGTGATATAATTATTTCCACTAACCACTCAGAACCCAACTGATCACTCTCACAGCCATAAATGAATCTGTTTGACAACCTGTTCTCTACACAGTAGGTAGTCTTCCACCCGCCAGCTAATTTATCTTTGCATCTGCCTGGCTCTGCCAAGGAATACGTTCTAGTGCATTTATTCTTGTTTCTAAAAGCTTGTGACTGGCCATTATCTTGGGAGGAGACATTTGTAGAACAAAAATTTTATGGTGTATATTTCTGTCTTTGTGAAACTCTTGTTTGCAGTGACTCAAAGAGATCTCCTCATTTAGTTGTTTCCATTCTATTTTATAGTTGATCCTTCCCAGTAATTGCAGAGACCCCCCAGCAGCCTGGCTGGTTGGCCCAATCTAGATGAGAATGTTTCTCAGTGTTGGTGAGAAGTGTTTAATTGGTGTTAACATGGATGGAGATGATCTGCTCAGCCATAGGACAGACGTCATTTGGTACATTTCCTTCCCTCCAATGCTACAGTGCTCATGCAACCTGAAAGGACCATCTGTAGATCTCTGAGATTAGTGCAGGCCTGTTTATTATTTGGCTTTTCTGTTCAAGCTATTTGGCCCTATCTGTCTGGATCTGTTGAGTTAATTGCCTTGATATATGAATGTCCAGGTTGCCTAGGTATCCCAGCAAACAGCAGATTTTTTTAGCTCACATTTATTCCTTATTCAAATAAGTCTAAGAACTTTCTGAACTGAGAAGACACCAAAACAGGAAAACCTTCATAAAGTCTGATCAAGCCTGAATCAAGCTCCTCAGCCATGCTGCTAAACAGCATTTTCATTGTCTGAACTCTTCATTACAGTTTGCATTTTTTTCCTCAGGGTTCAGGTTCCCTGACATGTCTCCCTCTACCAGTCAAAGCCAAAGCTCTGCCTTTGAATTACACAAAGACAGCAAAGTTCACAGATGCTGGAAAAAGGTCAAAATAGTAGGTGTGACCTGCAAGTTGAGGCTATCTTTTTGATCCCCTGTAAAATATGTGTCTTTCTTCTTCAGTAGTAGAATCTCCTGTGTTTTAGCCTTGTCTTGTCACATGCAGAGGAGGATTAACACTACCAGAAGGAAAATTGAAGATGTCACTCAGAAGAATGGACAGGGCAGTAACTTATCAATAAGAGCATCATCCTTTCACCTAACTGACTCCAACACAGAGACATGTCTTGTTTCTATTAATATTTCATAGAACCAGCTGGTACTACTAGATCCAGCCAGTCCCAATGAACTTCATTTTAGCCTTTTTATTAGCTTATAAATGTGATAGGGTTGATAGATACCATTTAATGGAACTCTTTCCACCCTGCTCCTCCCTCCCTTCCCACCCTGAAAAATCTGACATTCATAAATGGAGGAGGTCAGAAATTTGCATCCAGCTGAGTGGCTGTCTGGCTTTAATGAGATGATTTGTAATCATAAGCACTGCACTGCAGTGGTGTCTGGTACAGGGGAAGAGGAACATGTATGCGTACTCCAGCTGAGATGAGGGAGAGGTGATGGGAGGGAGGGAAAGCACATGGATCAGAAAAAGGAAGCAAGGCTGGAATGACATAAGGAGCTCCATTAAATGTAATACAATAATGCTGGCCTGGTTAGTATAAGAAGAGCCAGAAGCTGGCTGATGCAAGCCAGTGAAACTCCTGTTACTTAGGGCAGGCAGGCAGGCAGCTTGCAGGATTGCACATATCCAGAGCTCTTTAGAGGAGCTGAAAATAACGGGTTTGTTTTTGCCAGCTGTAAACCCTCAGTGTCCTTAATGCACAGCTCTGTCCTTCCTCTCCCACTCCTTATATAACAAAAAAAAAAAAAAAAAATCATCCGGACCAGGAAGAAAATTCAGGGGCTGAAGAGGTAATACATTGTGGAGATAGCATGTTCCACATCAGCTATATTTGCAACATGTTTTTCTAAACAAGTGGATCACATTCTGTCTCTGTGTGTATTCTTCCTCAATCTAATGCATTTTTAACCCACTTACTCTTTTCATTTCAGCCACACAAAGCAGTAGCAAATTCCTGCAAGTCTCAGGCAGGCAGATAGGAGAGAGAGAGATGGAGACTATTAATTCATTCACTGGGGGAAAGATTCAGAAGAGAATCTTTCTGGGAGAGAGAGATTTTTAATTCCCTGTCTTTGATAAAAGCTTCGCTTGGCATCTGTTTCAGATCAGACTGCCACGAATCCACCACAGGCAAATCCATAGGAAGCCAGGCTGAGCTGGCTCTCCTGCACACACAACTACTTTCTCTGGCTGACTGTGAGAATTTTACACCTCTCAAAGACTATCTTTCTCTTGTCTCCAGGGTTTCTCTCCTCTGTAGTAGCAATTCTCTGAGATTGTCACACGATACTTTTTCATTAGGCATCCCAGCTGTGGAGGACTAGGTTCCTTTAACCGTGTCTCCAGCTGTCTTGAGTTATTCTGCAGCAGGCCAGCTGGACCAGTGTAGTTTTTCTTACAGCTGCGATGGAGTAGCTTGGATCAGCATTAAGGCTGTTATTTTAAAATTCATTAACTACTTTTTGTTATTTTAAAAAAGACCATAAAAAGGCAAAAAAAAAAAAAAAAAAAAGGCAACAATTGTGCAAACAGTTTGGCTACAATCTGCATCCAAGTGGAAGACACTGACTTGAGTCAAGGGGCTGCTGGTTTGGCCTTGCTCACAGTGTGTCCCAGTGCAGGATAATTCTGTGCAGCCAAAGCCCTTTTACAGGGGTGGAATCTGCAGGACAGCCTGCAGTCACATCATATCAGGAGACTTTCAGCCCTTATTCATCTCACCTTTCTCATTCATGACTTTACATCCCCTTCCTCATCTACCCCTGGCACATGAAGATCTTCCAGGCAACAAAGAGCTTTTCTCTCCCCCTCTCCTGAGCTCCTTCTGTAAAACATACATGCTTCATGTTCTTCCTTCTCTGCAGATGTTTGTAACTCTGCAACCTAATCCTTCCCCCCTCTTCCCTGGGGAGACATGTTACCCCTATGTTAAGTACAGAGGTTTAAGTTTCAGGGATGTGTGGGTGGCCTTCAGAAATCGTGCCAGCAAGCTGTTTCTCAATCAGATTTTCAGTTCTGATAGAAAAGGAAGAAGCAACACAACTCTACCCAGCATGAATAGAACAATAGTTGACCTTCCTTTGAGACAGAAGGTGTCTTCAGTGACCTCAAGGAAAAAATCTTCCTCTAGATAAGATAGACCCCTATAGATGATTCTTTTTGAGAAGAGCCCTGTCCTGGAAGCAGGTCTCCCAACTTCTTTGCACTTTCCAGGCAATCTCGCTCCATCAGCAGGTCTGTGAGCTGACAGTATCTCCCAGGCTTTTTCAGAGGCACACTCACTGCTTTGCCAGGTCCTTACAAAGTACCAATCTGCTGTGCTATGTAAGCAATGCATCATCTGTCAGAAAGGAATTAGTTGTGTATAGTCTTAATGCTAAGAACATAAATAAACTGTAGATTGAAGTAAAGGGTCGTGAGGAGGGAAATTCATTTTTACTGTCCCTCTAATGTACCATGTCTCCTCTTTGTCTAGGGAGTATCCCACAGATGATCACTTCTCAGCCAGCAGTGCACTTTAGTGCCATCGTTCAAGCTAAGAAAAACCTTGAAACATTCACTGGGGCTGTTTTATTATTTTCCCAATCATGTTTCCTTGACTTGACTTGTCCTGTCCCTTTGATCAATAGCAGACATCACCCAGCATGAGACATGTTTTGGATTGATTTAGAGTGCTTGTTAGTACCAACTTCTAAATCACTTTGCTGAGCTTCCTCTCTTTGATGTTGTTGGCAAAGGATAAGGTCTTAGGCTGGGATTTTCAAAGGACACAACAACTAAAGAGTCCAGAACACTTAAATCTCTCCAGCCCCTGTTAAAAAATCACAGGTAAAGAGTGCAAAAAATTTACTTTCTTTCAACTATAAGATTTTCAAGCACTTTAAGGTGCACATAGCTACTTTATGGGGTTTTCAGAGGTGTCTTTCAGAAGTTGTGTGCTTAGGCATATTTGGAAATCCTATTAGAAGCTATTCAGCATCTTTATATGCTTAAGTTCCTTTAAAGCCTGACTCAGCATTCTGTGACACTCTTCTGTGTGTGTGAGAGCAACAGCATAAAGGGCAGGCTCTCAGTGAATGACTGATGCTGTATGAATGTGTGGAATACAAGCCAAATCCCAAATGCACGGGCTCATATGTTACAGTCATATAACCCAGCCACTTGTTTCTTCAGCAGTTGTCACGGCAAAGCTGTCATTTCCTAGTTCAAGAATGTTTATCACATCCTTATCCTTGATACACACTCTGGGAGGAGAAAGGATTCACAAAGCAAGTGGAAGTGTGATTCAGAAACTTCATCAAACTGAGCAGTGCAAATGCTCCCAGCAGTGGCCTCTGTCTATTTCAGTATGTAGAATGTATAGATGGAGTTCCTTACATAATTTAGGTTATATTGTCATTTTTCAAGAAAAATCTACAGTTTGGACTCAGTTTGCATGAATAAAGCTTCAAAACCAACGTCTAAAACATCTCATTCCATTCTTACCAGCTTCCAGCTGAAGGATATTTCTGATCCTGAATTGTAATGGTGGAAAGTATTGACTGAATCAGTGGGAGCAAGAGTGAGAGACAGACAGACACATAGACCATTTCCGAGGAGATATATCCTGTTTCCTATGGGCTTTCTTATTAAAATTATCCCAGTCTATACATTCTCTATTCAAGCATGAAGTGCTCATTACAAGTCTCTACATGAATAATGTACATTTAAAATGGTTCCCTGTGCCATAAATATTGTCCTTGGTTAATAATTGACCGTGGGTTTCTCTCTCTGGTTCTCTGAACACTACTGACTGAGGGTCTGGACTCTTCCCATGTTGTTTCTTTTCTTTCACTCCTGTGATTTTCCAAGAAGATATCATACTGATAATATCAGTATAATGATGACACAAGTTTGGACTGGAGTATACAGCAACTCGTCCGCCCATCCCAGTTCTTGCTTAGTGTCCCCTGTGATTAAATTGGAAAGCATGGAAAAAAATATAATTATTCCTTTTCTAATTTAATCTGCAATTTCTCTTCTGGTGTTTGCTGCAGTCCTTGTCCATTTTTGCTTTAACATGTACTTAACATTATTACAGTAAAATACATCAATCTGTCACTTTGTGAGTCTGATTCATGAAAAGAGTTTCAAAGAGTGGTATAAGGACCAAATTTGCTGTTCAAACTGCAGTGAATCCAAGACATTCCTTGTATTTGAAGCTTCCCAGTCTCATGCTTGATAAGTCTGTACTGCCTGTACTGAGCATTTGGAAGATTCTGTAGATTCACAGAGGAAGAAAAGCTGAATGATCGTAAAATGCCAAGCTTCAGCCAAGACCCCAGGACTGTACCTCATCAACTCTCCCCTCACTCTGCAGCTTTTAGGCTGGGTGTGCAGGAAAAATTGCTCTTACTTCATACACCAGCATACTTTATACATCCATCCAGCATGAGTTTTCCATAGAGCTTTGCCTGGGCTTCATACATCAGATGAAAACTGCAAGCAAAGATAAAATGTGCTGAATATCCTGTCTGTGGTATTCAGGTACCAGAAAGAAGTGAGGAAAGGCTTTGATAGCAACACGATGAAAAGATTTCATCAGAGTGTTTTATCCTCTAAGTTCTGATGGAATTTTCCTCTTTTGGACATTCTGCAAATATGTGTTACTAAAAATGCTGTGGTTGTTCCTATAGTTCCCAACTTTTCCCCTGGTGACAGAGTTATAGCCACTCCATGTGGGAGCTGAGAAAACTGTGCCTCTTCTTTCACTCTCAGCCTTTGCAATTCTTAGCCCAATGGCTCCTTGCTTTGAGAGAGAGAGATATGGAGGATGCTGTCCAACAAGCAATATCTATTTATGGAGACAGTAAATACACAATGACTTAGGAGACGGTGACCAAAATGTGCAGCATTGTTTGTGGGTCCTTGAGGACCAATAAAAATAATAGAACTGCAACTGTAAATAGCTTATTACGAACATCCAATTTCTATGCTTGGAATTCAGGACTCTGTCCAGACCATAAAATTAATCCTCATTGCCTGCTGAACCTTGGAAGCTGGGTTCCTCTGCCAAAGGTCACTCAGTTCTCAGTGGTGGCATCAGCGCTCATTTGTTTCGGCTCTGTGCATAAACATTTGCTCTGCTTGGTTACAGCCTGGAATTGCATGAAGATCATTGGAAAACTGGGTGAAGTGCCACAGCCCCTTCATAGCTAAGGATTTCACCTCAAGGAAAGGCACATGAAAGGACCTAGGTACTAAAATTGACATATTCTGTGATGGGTAATATCAGGAGAATGCCAAAAAGGTTTTTGCCTTGGGCTAATACATGAAATTACTGGTGAAGGAATGATGAGAATTCATAATCATAGCTAAGGTTAGATGTGGTAAAATATGCTGCATGTTCAATGGTAGTTTTAATTTTTACTATGCCAAGAATGATAATGTCTGTGATACATTTTCAAGTATTCAAGATTTTCAATTATTATGTATTAATTGAGAATATTTAAAAATGCCTAAAGGGGCCAAGCTGAGTTGCAGGTTTTTTTGCATAGATTTACACTGATGTAACATGCACAGATAAAAACCAGTTGTAACTCAGTTTCCATGATAATTTTTGTTTTATTTTCAAGTGTGTTCCTTTCTCTGTAGAATGAATCATACAGCCTATAAGCTGCTTCAATATCTCTGGTGGTATTCTGACCCACAAGAGAAATGAACTAGTAACCCCCTCTTACCCCTCTCTTACATGTCATAATGTAATTGCATAATCAAGCTTTTAATTTAAGGTTGTACTGGAAGCAGTGTTTAACATAGTTTTGTGGACCTTTTCTTAATCTTTCCCATTAGAATACAGCATAGTCCGTAATGGAATAAAAGGGATGTACAACCTCCTGAATTGAAGTCCTCTGTCACTAACAATGCAATCTATTGATAAGACATTTTGCTCCCCATCATGGTCTTGTCTTAGGAAGAAAAAAAAAAAAAAGGAAAAAATAAAAGATGCAGAATCTCAGGGCAGAGCTACAATGCTCTGCTGTTACAGCAAAGATGATTATTCTAATCCTATATCCCCATCCCCTCCCTTAAAGCACAAAACCAGCCAAAGACTCACTCAAAATTCAGTGGTGGCCACGAGGTCTTCAGAGATGGTACTGAAGGTATGGACATACCCCCTGGCCAGTGAGGGGGGAATGCTCTAACACAAGTTGACTCACCAAATGTCACTTATCTCCAGGCTTCTAGGAGATTTCACCTCTGCCTGTGCCTGCTATTGGTACAATTGTCACTTGTCAAAGAAGGTAGAAATCCACACAGATCTGTTGTGAGGCCCAAGTGTTAGCAGCCTGCCTCAGGGCTGGTGAGAGCAGTAAAAGTTTGGCAGTGGCACAGAACATATATGGAAGTTTTCATGTTTTGCTTAACCTACACCATCAACAATGCCAAATGGGATGTAGGTGAAAAACTCAAAGATGTTCTCATTAGTTAATTATATGAACTGCAGTTTTACACCAGAAATCAGTGCACCCTCTTGCTTGACAGGCACTTGGTAGATCATTTCCAGTTGTCCCTGTACAAGGGACCAGGTGCAGCCCATCCTGGTTGGTAAAATCCCAGCCACACTCTAAGTGTGCACATCTGCTGATGTGAGTGGACAGACCTCTTCTGACACCTCTAGGCTCCAAGCCAGGAAAGAGGGCTGCCCATAAAGGCCTCCTTTTGTAACTGGAACCTAAAATATCCATCTGAGCTGCAGTTGGTACTTGTGGGAAGTACTTCCCACTCTGCAGGGCTGTGAGAGAGAAGGCAGAGCTGGGCTCTGCTCCTGCCAGGCTGCACATGGAGACAAGTCCTTTTCCCTCATCTTCACCCTTCTCCCTCCCTCTCTCGTGGTCTGTGAGTAGAGGAAAGCCTGCTCATCTTTCTTGTATGTGCAGTGCCCTGCAAAATATGGTCTTGATCGGATCTGTGGTTTACATGCTTTATTATAGGACATAGAAACAATAGGAGTTTTATTACCCTGAATGTATCATTTCTGTTGGAATGCTCCCTCAGCATGGTGTTCTGACTCCAGGCTTGCTGAAAGAGGCTCACATAGTAATTAAAAGATTGCTAATATTGCTAATGCTGTTCAGAGCATAATTCCACATCAAAACTCTGCTTGGTTTTTGGGGCCTTTTAAGCATCCAAGTTTTATCCCACTTCAATTCGGCTTCTGAGCCTTGTCTCCACAGTGGATCAAACCAAGGGCCCGAATCCAACCATACTCTGAATGAAACTCCAGATTGTATAGCTTCAAGTCATCTTCCTATGTATGAAATTGCATGCTGTACTGCTTTGTAGAAGAGAAGTCCTTGGTCAAGTGCTTTTGTGCTCTATTATGTAGAAATGCAATAAAACGAACTTTTCCAGTTGGTTTATAATCTATGTTTATTATAGTCCCAAAAATTCATACCCTGGAGATAAAGCTGGTAAATCTCACTTCCCAATATAAGTTTAACCCAAGTATTGCTGAAAAAGACTTTCACACCATGGCCCAAAATATGATTGTCACCAGAGAATTCCATCACAATCTACAAGTGCCGCTCTGCTTTATCCTTCTTTCAGAGACAGGAAATACAGCCTGCAGGTCTCAAAGTCAAGTTAAAATCATTCTGCCCACATCTTGCAGATTAAAAAAAATAAAAATCCCTGCTAATTACACAGTGAGGAACTGATTTTCATAAAAGCTCAGTTCCTATTTTGGCACAGAGCTAATTGGTTAGAAGTCCTAAGAACAGTGTACACAGATTAATGGTCTATTTCAAAATTTGTCACAGTGGGAGCTGCTAGTTTGTGAACACACTTGTGAAAATCTCCCTTCACATTAGCAATATTAGCAAAAAGTTTTGCATCTGGTGCTTAACTCTGGTGAGGGTCTGGATATGGCCATTTATTGTCAAAATCAGAGGTTTCTGAGTGTAAAACTGCAGTTGAGCTCTATGGTCTGACTCAGGTGTAGTACAGTCTTTGGAGGCTGTAGAGGGTTGACCCTGTCTAGATGCCCACCAAAGCCTATCTCTCCCTTTTGCAACTGGGCAGGGGAGAGAAAAAATAACAAATGGTTCAGGGGTTAAGGACCATGAGAGGTCACTCACTAAATCCCATCACGGGAAAACCAGGCTCAAATTGGAGATACTAATTGCATTTATTACTAAAAAAATCAAAGAAAGATAATGAGAAGTAAAATAAGGCCTTTACAAACACCTTCACCCCATCCCTTCCTCCTTCCAATCCTGACCTCCTGCCTCAGCAGTACAGGGAGATGGGAATGGGGGTTACAGTCAGTTCATCAGAGGTTGTTCCTGTTGCTGCTTAGGGAGAAGAGTCCTTCCCCTGCTCCAGCATGGGGTTCCTTTCATGTGAGACAGCTCTCCACGAACTTCTGCAGTGTGGGTCACTCTTTCATGGGGTGCAGTCCTGCAGGAACAGGCTGCTCCACTGTGGGCCCCCACAAGATTCTGCTCCACCAGGAAACCTGCTCCAGCACAAGCTTCTCTCTCCATTGGTCTGCAGGTCCCTGCCATGGGCATCCCATGGGATCACAGCCTCCTCTCAGGCATTCACCTGCTCTGGTGTGGGTCTCCTGCTTGGGCTGCAGGTGGATCTCTGCATCCCCCATGGATCTCCATGGGCTGCAGGGGCACAGCTGCCTCGCCATGGTCTTCACCACAGGCTGCGGGAGAATCTCAACTCTGGTGTCTGGAGCACCTCCTACCCCTCTCTCTCCACTGACCTGCATGTTGGCAGGGCTGTTCTCATGTTTTCATCCCAGTCTTTTCTGTCTCCAATTACATTTGCACAATACCTTTTATTTTTCTTATGTGTGCTGTGACAGAGGTGTTTTCATCATTTCTAAGTGGCCCAGCCTTGACCAGCAGCATGTCTGTCTTGGAGCTGCCAGGGATTGGTTCTGTCAGACATGGGGGAAGCTTCTGGAAGCTTCTCACAAAAGCCTCTCCTGTAGCCCCACACTACCAAAACCTGGCCACACAAACCTAATACCCCATTTCACATCGCTGCTCTAACAGTAGGATAATGTCTATCTCTTTCTTCTCTGTCCTCTGAACCCATTTTTTTTTTACCATGGGAAAAAATGGTATTGGCACTCCATCTAATCTTCATCAGCCAGGAAGTGTTGACTGTGTTGCACTTTCACTGCATTAAATCTGTCAACCTAATATGAGAATAAACTCAAATTTGCTGGTAAACATACCTAGGGTGCACAGAAAGCAGCTCTGCCAAGGTACAAGATGTAACTTCTAATGAGTCTTTTGACTGTGCATACTGTGTGTGTCCTGTCCATGTCATAAACCAAGAGTAAGAGTGGCTTTTTCCACAAGGAAACTGGCATTGCATTTTTGGGAGCAAGAGGTTGCTTCCAAAGAGTGTTGTGGAAAGCAGTTTATCTGAGCTGTGGTCAATGTATCATCCTTTTCTCACTTTTTGAGCCTTTTTTTTGAGAATGATGAATTGTAGTCATCACTGCATTCAATTAATTTTTCCTCAGCTGGTTCTTACAGTGTGTTTGTACTAAGTGTCCTCTAACAGCTGATAAATCATCCCTGAGAGGCTGCAGAGGCAGTAGCAGTGACATACACTGGACTGACAACAGGAATGTGCCACACCATGTCTCTCGTCCCCTTTTTCCGGAAAGAATTCTGTGACCTTTGGTGGCATTTGCAAGAAGCCATCTTATACTGATGTTCCATGGCTCTATTGATCTCTGTGTAATATTAATCTTAAACAAACAGGCCATATAATTTATGTAAACTCCATAGGTAATTAAATTCCTTCCAGCAAAGGTCAGGGCAGAATATTTAAGATTTCATTTGAATAGAAATTACAGTTAGAAATGAAGGGGAAAAAAAAGAAGAGAGAAAGGAAGAAATTTGGAGCTTGTTATATCAATTATTACGGTGTAACTAAGAGAAATCAAGTCACTTCTCAAGGGCTCATCTGCACACACAGTTAGGAAATGTTTGCCTAGAATGACTTACAAATAACGGCAAGAGATATTTAAATAGCTCTAATGGATAGTGAATGAAAACATCACCTTTTTTTCAAAGAGAACTGAGACCCTCCTTTTCAAATGAGCAAAGCACATCTTTGTAAATGACCATGATTGTAGTATCCATTCTTTCTTCACCACCATCTCAAGGCTATGGAGACCATTATTTTTCTGTTTACCTTCCAATTTCAAAAATCTTTGAATTTTAGTGTTGAACCTTTCGTGTACTAGAATAATATGTGTTCCTTGGGTAAGTCCAGATGCTCATAATGAATGCATAGCTTCTGAGAAAGCACATTGAACAAAAAGTACTTTGTGACAAAATTTCATGCTTTGAATATTGTCTTTTTTTGCTTGATATGTCCCAAACTATCAGAATGTTGTGCCATGTTTGGGAAAAGCTTGCCTAATTTCTACTACTTATCTGATGAAATAGTCTCTCTCTGGACTCAACAGAGGACTGTCAAAGAGGACTTAGGCTGGGCATGGAGACATTCAGCTGGTGAAAACTTGGGAAAATCCAATCTATGGAGATTTCAGCAAGTGTCATAGTCACTTTCTCCTCCAGCTGAGAAGGGTCTACATTCACAGAGAAGGCTGGGGTATAAAATACTCTCAGTTATAGAATAGCATAAGGGGTACAGGTAGGATTTTGCAGAGTTATTCTTTATTGTCTTTTTCATCCCACTGAGTGGCCTGTAAATGCTGTTGTGAAGTGGGGGAGTGGCTAATCATCACTTAAAAAGGTAATCCTGGTTTCAGTTTAGTGCCATGCACTGCCACGCCACAAAAGTTTGCAGAAATTATTGTGTAGAAGTAAAAGCACTTGTCCCCATTCAGCAAGTGGTGATCACTAGGAATTCAGTAGCAAGGAGCACCCGCAGCTGCATCTTAAACACTGCTCTGAGGCAGCTGCAGCATCTGCTGCAGGTCTTGCTGCTGCAGGTCTTGCTCCCATCACAGTAGCATCTGTCTCACCAGCTTTGCAGCAGCATCTTCCATCTTGCAGCTGCTGCCTTTGCTCGGTCAGAGGCCCATCTGCCTCCACACTGCCTGTCTCTGTTACTGATATGATTGAAATCACATCTGCTCCTCCGCTGACTGCTGCTCTCATGACTGCAATGTCGTACACTCCTGTGCTTTCTGCTGCTGTTACTGCCATGGTGTCACAGGCATCTGACTCGGGTTTTGGCACAGTTTCTTAACAATTTCTGCTCTTGTGCTGGCTTGAGGACACGAGTGAAGCTGGGCTGATGAGAAGTAAAGGTTCATCTACAGCTGTGTTTCTCTACCACGGGCCATCTCCACACACTGAGGGGGAAGATGTAGACACTTTATGATAAGTAGATGTGAGAAGATTGATGCTGAACTTTCCTTGCTCCTGCAGTTGGTGCAGCAAGAGTTAGCTGGGATTTGGGAGAACTAGGTTCAGATTCTGCTTCACAATCAATTTGTTCTATTACTTAGGCATAGACCTATTGTGGAGTTTTACACTTCATGTCACCAGCGCCCATTTTCCAGTGGTTGGTTTTCACTATGAAAAGAAGCCTAAGTATCTTTGTCTTAAAATTCTCCATGCAATGGATGAGGAAAGTTACAAGAACCTCAGGAATTCTCTCAAAAGTTGTAGTACTGAGGAAAGACTTCCCCACAGGAAATGAAAATTACATGGAGACCTTCTTTCACACAGGTGAAACCATCCCCTGGAGGGATGTACCTGTTCCTTTGAAAGAAATGAAAGAGGATTCAGTTCTTCTTTCTCAAACAACAGTTGACATGCAAGTGCTCATTTTCCCCTCTGGATGCAATGGCAGCACTGAAAAAAAAAGTAACTGAAGGATGAGATTTCAGTGAGTTTTGGCTGTCAGTTTAAAATAATGCCTTCCCATCCCCCCCTCCACCTTAAAATTAATAAAGAGGTGGGTGTATGTAGGGAGCTTTCTCATTTACAAGCTCTGTATACAGTGCTTAAAAATTCAACAAGTGACAGGGGAAAGGGATGGACCACCCTTAGGCAGTGAAGAAGAAACCTGAGCTGGGATGTTTATCATCTGCTATGGCTCCCACAAGTAGTAATGGTGATAGTTATGTAAAACAACAGTTTAAGGTTAAGAAAAATAGAGAGAGAGAGAGAGGGAGAGGAAAAGAAGTAGAATTGTAGCTCTGCTCTGAAGGTCTATTGTTACAGGACAGGGAAGAACATTAGGTGGTGAAGTCCTATTGCTGGTTCATCAATGTGTTCACAGGTTTTCCCAGTAAATCTCTGCCATGCAGTAAAACTCACCTGGTTACCCACAGAATTACAGAAACAAATTCAACTTTCTCGTTTTCTTCTAAGTAATCATACTCCCAGGCCAAAAGCTTGGCTTCTCACACTTGTCCCCCTCAGGCTCATCTTCACTGACGTGTGCTGGCACACCCAGTATTCTTTATTGCAAGCTTCAACCCAAAAGTCATATGGCTGTGATGGCATGCTCTCCTGGAGTAATAACTCACCCTGGTTGAGCCAGTAAGTCCTGAGAAGAGGCTGGGCTCCTCAGCTCAAGCACAGCCCTTGCAAATACATAGATTTGGGTTCAGGCTCATATGTTTATGGCTCCTAATGTGTCATTCAGCTTATACAAATGTGTACAGGTCTGTCTGAGAATATTTGTATGACGTCTCTGACTCATTAGTAGAATACCTCAGCATATCATAGTATGTCTCCTTCCCTCTCCTTCTCTCTCCCTCTCCTCTTTATGGTTCTAGTCCCTACTCCCTGTAGATGTTTTATTATGGTGTACTCTCTCACACCCACTGCAGCAGATGCTGTGGGAAGTTCGTGATGGTGCAGTCTGACAATGAGGAGTCAGCCCCACACTTGCTGAGCTCAAGACACTCCAGTAACCTCCTAGAAGGAAGCAGGCTCTGTCTGGGTGCTTGCATTGCAATAACTGTGTAACATTTGCAGAATCAGGGGTCCAATCTGCCATCGAAATGATCCGCACAAGCAGCTGGTCTCATGCCTGTCTAGTCAAACCAGACCAAACCTCTGAACCTTTTGAGGTTTGCCCATCACTAATAATTAATGTTTGACTTTGATAAAGCTGACATTTGGTTTATAAAGGCAGACTAATAAGCTCCAAGAAGGCTTAGAAATCCTATCGAGTAATGTGTTGCATTACAAATCTTAAAAATTACTTTAAAAATTAACATAATCTACTGCTGGGCACGTTAGTATATTAATGTGATTGGAAGCGTGACCTCTTTCTGCTAACTTTCCAAGTGACCCCAGTAAATCTGTGGCATTTCTACTAATGTTAGAGATAACTATTTTTTACAGACCTGTAAAAATACAAGATATAGAGAACGTAGATACAAAAAACCACTGTATTTTCAGGGCTTTAAAAATTTCTGTTACAGGTTTTTCTCTTACTTGAACATGTTTTGTATTCAATGAGTAGCCCGAAGTTTACATGTTTTACACAACTGGTTTTGTCTGGACTTTCTTCTTTGGCTTTCCATTTTGGAGGCAGATGTTATCTTTATGGTTAAAGAGGTTTGGGCCTCCCTCTGTGGTACTTAAAGGGACCCAAAGCTTACTAATTTTAATTTCAGTGGCTGCAGCTAGCAAGTAGTGGGAGTTACTGACCTTGAGATGACATGCATGGAAGGACAAAGTACAATGGGGATTTTGTCACATCTCACTGTGTCATTGTTGGACGGTAGCTATAATGTGCATCTATGTCTTTTAGATGTGTCATTTCCCTCCCTGGCTTGTGGATGGACATCAGCTGGAGGACATGGGTGATGCAGGAGAGGATAACATAGTCACTTACACAAGGGTAAGAAAACAAGGAAGAGGAAGGAAATGAGATGAAATTAAAAGTAGGAAGCAATGTGTTTTCTGATATCTTCATGTTCCTTCACCCTGACTCAGGGTGAAAGGTTTGCTTGCAATTCTTAATCTATTGGGAGCACAGAACTAAGGCCAGATACAATATTAATGATAAACATTAGCCCTCACAAATTGCTAAAGCTTTTTCCAGCTTTTGATGTCCTGTCTTTAATTCAGTGTTGTTTCTTCCTGTTTCTGATCTACTCTTTGCCTTCTCTGAGCATGGGAGCACATCTTCCTTTGAATTATGGGTCTTCACCTGCATATGGTGATCATTGCCCTCTTCACCAAGTATCCTGGGTGTCTCCTTATGCCTGAAACAGATCAAAGCAAATTTTCCTCATTCTCCATCTTCTGAAATGGCTGTTGAGTACTGTGCAGTCAAAGTTCCTTCTGATTTAGACAGCAAATTACATACCAAGAAACATGGCACACAGACCCTAGAGAATATGTGTGAAATCTGAAAAAAATACAGACCAAGGGGTGGAGCAAGTAAAGGGAGTAATGAAGAATGATAAACTTGCAATAGAATGGAATTATAAGCTTCTTGTGACTACAAACTGAATTCACTAGATGATACTGCGTCCAAATAATTGGAGAGAATTTTTAAAACATTGACAGTCTAATCACACACACACACACATACACACACACACAAACACACACACACACACACACAAACATTTTGGCAGGTGAAAGTCTGTTCAGCCTGAACTGCATTTTTCCCAACTCACTTTTCCCCAGATGAGCTACTGAAGAGGAAAAAAGATAAATTTCTTCCTGCAGGTCTAGGCTACTCAAGCTGCAGGCAGTTGAAGGTGTGCATCTCCCTTTTAATATCTTGGCTATTCCCCAGATGTGCTGGGCTGACTTAGTGGCCATCTGTCTGAATTGACTGTGTTGTCCCGGGCTCAAATGACCACCCAGCCTGAGCTCTGCAAGGGGGGCTGCCTGGCTGTGGTTGGTTTCTTCCCCAAATAGCTCTAAAGTGTGGCTTGGTGTGTGCTTTAAGTAAAATTATGCTACTGTTCAGTTCTCCACTTGATTAAAACGTATCTTTCAGCATTTAAGGGTGGGCAGTGACTTCCTGGGATTAGAAAGGGAAGTGAACTGGCTGGAAAGCAGCAAGGAAATAAGTTGTTTACGAGTAGTGTGAGGGCAGAGTAGCATGTGTTGCTGAAATCTGGGGCTTGGCTGCCTTACTCAACTCCAGTTACAGATCTGCTCCATGCGTTCAGAGTCCCGTTTTCTTTCTTAATAGTACTCACAAGGACGCTTTTACCAGAAGAGTGATTCATCTGCTGTGGTATTCCAGATAAATTTCAGGAGAGCAGGCTCCCTTGGGCTGGCAGTGTATCATTTGCCTCAGGACAAATCCCCTCACAGCCTGTCAAGTTGGCTGAGCGCAGCCTTCTGAAGAATTGGACTTTTTCAACATGTAAGATTTCACTCAGCATAACAATTTTTCTTCCCATAATAAACATTTTGAGCAGCTTTGGAAATCCTTTCATGGCTGTGGCAAGAGAGGCACCACCATCCACAGGAAGTACAAACATTATAAATTCACAAGTACAATCACTGCTTAACAGGTCGGTGTGAAACACAAGTGAGCACACTGAGGTGCCTCTTCACTAATGTATAGAATTGGAAAACTTGGTTGTTTGAAGGCACAAATGTTGCAGTGGCTCTTAACTGGATGAAAAAGAATTGTTCTCGTTTCAAAAAGAAATAAGTTGATAAGAGAAACCTATTGTAAGTCTTTTAATGACCAATTTTAAAAGCAGTCAAAACATTGGCTTCCTGAGGAAGCTAATAGTTGATTTAAAAAGTTGTTAGGTTTTTTTTTTGTTTTTGTTTTTGTTTTTGTTTTTTTTTTTTTTAAATAGATATATGTGTATGCTTAGAATATAAGAAGAAAGTTTTTCAACCTCCAGAGTCATTGGAGTGGACATTCTCTAACAAATAGAGGTCAAGATTTCAGAGGTTTGGCCCAGGCTTTGATATAGACTGTTTTCAGCCAGTAGCAATTAATATCATTCTCTTTTCTCTGTCAGATGAGTCGGATAACATTCTCAGATGCACTGGAATTTAATCAATTTTTCTAAAAGATCTAAAGATCCTTGGATGGGAAACAGTATCTGATTCAGATACTGAATCTATAATTTCTGAAATTTTGTGTCTGTACACCTTTCTGGCTCAATATATCTGCATCTTAGAAGAAATAAAAGCAAGAACATCTTATATGAAAAAAAAAAAAAGAAAAAGAAATTGAGTTTGAGCTTGAACTAGCTTTTCTTCTGTCTTGTTTGATCCTCACTACAAGTTGTACTACACCTTCTGGCCTTTTTCCTTTTCTATTTTCCTGAATATTGAGAAAATGCCCAGCTAATTTTAATGGTCATAGAATGAGAAAATGAAATATCACTTTTTTTTATGTAAATTAGTTATTTTCTTATGCTGAAGAAGCAGCTTTTTTTGATGGCAATGGCTTCTGTTGTATTTATGTTCCTCCACTGATCTCATCAGGGTGCCAGATGAGCCATCCTTACAGGGCCTGAACCAGATGGGTCCAATATTAATGAGGAAAGGGGCCTGTTAATTGTAGCAAGTGGTTCAGAGACCAGTGCTTCAAAGCCAATTCAGCCAGACCAGACTGAGCCTCCCTGTGCACTGTTTTTCACATGATTTTTTATCATCTTTTGCACAAAAATTCTATATAGAGACCCAGAATTTTCAGTTTAGAAGTTATTTTTGCCATTAGCAATGAGCACTGTGACCTGCCATCTTCTTCTTGTAAGTAGAAGACTGAATGATTAAACAGGGTTATCCTATCAAATGATGATTTATTTTGTTTTACAGCAATAAGGCGAATAGACTCTAGACCAACACATGGGGGATTTTCAATTATTTGCTGTGAGCTGGTCTCCTTCAGCTTGGATTTGGTGGTTTTTAACTCTCCAAGGGAAATATCTCTGCTAAAAGTCTATTTTGCATTGCAGGGCTTAAACTGGCACTCTGGTAGATATTGCAGTGAATTTTTTGGTCTCTTAGGTTTGCTGTTCAGTACTTCTCATTTTGCTTCTTTTATTCTGAGAAGAATATGATGCTCATATGAACTTTTAAACTTTTACTCAGGCACAGTGTAGAAACTCATGGTTCTCAGACTTGCAAGCCATTTCTCCTCTCTTCTGGACTCTGTTAGAGAACTCATTAGCTACTGGTTTTGAGGGAAAGACCTTTGGCACCAGTTAGGTCCTAGGAAAGAATTTTGGCACAAAGTCTTTTTGTTGTAAGCTCAAAGTAATTCAAACACTAGGAGCTGTTGTCAGCAGCGTTTGTTGCAGCCTGCTGAAGTGAGGTTTCTGTGAAGAAGATCTCTGTCATCCCGGGACTGTCCTTTAGCAGTTCCAGCTGTGAACACAACAGGCTCCTCGTTGCTGCTAGGCACTGTGGGGATATGAAAAAAGGAATATCTTCTGAGCAAGTTCCAGTCTTTGTTCAATAGTTAACCAAGTATTTTCTTCACAGACATTACTTTACAGAGAAGAAAGTAATGGATCAAATATTTCTAAGAGTAGCATGCAAGTGCACTCAAAATCCTTTTGAATATTTTTCAAATTAATCAATAATTTGGCTTACTCTCTTTGGTTTATAAAAATAAGATAGGAAAGGAAATTATAATTTTAAAAGGTGCTTATTTTGTATGTGTTTTATTTAAGCATGTATGTAAATTTAGTTATCCTTTTCACAAATGAAAACATTATGTGAAAGATGTTGTGATCTCAGAAGAGTTTGTAAGATATGATTAGAAGTTATTTGGACATTTACATTTTCTGAGTGAGGCTTCTTGAAATCCAGAGCTATGATTATCCTGGGAATGAATCCTTTCCTTTCCATTTGTAGTAGTGCTCACTATAGTCTTTTTACAGCCTAAGTTTACTGTCTGTGTCAATTCACTGTCAGTTTTCTTTGAGTTTCCTGTATAATGCACACTAAATATAAGTTAACAATAAAAAACTTCTTTAATGATTTTATAGTTTTTATTAGGAACTTATGGTTGTGAGCTAATAATATCCTAGTTCATGACTGTCATTTCTATCTCTGTCATGACTTGCCCTCTGGAATTTATATCTGTGTTTTACAAGTCAGTGTTTAGGATCTTTATTTTTATGTAGCTTTTTTCCCATTTTATCCAGGATTATTTGTATGCAAATAAAGATTGTTTCGTATTATGTACCCACTTCCACTCATCTTTGGACAGGAACACTTAGAATATTATCAATATTGCATTTCACATCTGATCATCAGCTACTTGAAACTGGCAGATGAAAATATTTGTTTTCATTATGTCATCCCATTCTTGCTTCACTGGTCAACGTGTCATTTATAGCTGTAGTTCAAAGCATGAAGAAATTCAACAGCCTGCATTCAGTGGTAATCAAGTACTGATAAAGGAATCAAAATGGACAAAGCTTTCAGCTGAAAATCTGTCACATGATGGGAACTTGTATAGGTTTCCTGACATTTTCAACTCTTCGTGATTCCTGTTGTAGGCAGGAGCTGGGACTTACCAAAGAATTTGTGGACAGAGCAACTGCATCAAAGATTCCGCAATCTTTGCATCAGGTTGGCATGCTTTTTCTTTCCTATCTGTGATGAAATTTCCATGAAAGTCATTGTGATTAATGACTACAAATCCAAAAGAGATCCTGAATTACACCAAACTCCAAGTTTTCATATAATTCATGGGCAAGGTAAGATGTAATTAAAATAAATTAAATCCTTCCTATGCAGTGGCTTCCCAGCTGTTCCACAGCTTTTGGAATCAACCACATTACACCTTGCATAGCAGATTTGCATTTGCAAAAGATCACTTTCTGTCAAGGAACTGTGCTCTTATATAAAGTGGCCATTTCAACCTTGTTCCTTCAGTTTGTCTGCTCTGTGATCAATATCACAGTCTAGACCTGGATGACTGCAGAATCTGATTGCAGCTTAATTTCCCACAAGAGTAGCTAGACCTGCTGAAACAGCTTGAATATGCAGCACTGAATAAGCAGGCTGAGTGACAAATGTCCTCACACCATATTGGGAAGCCCAATTAGCAGAGTGCATCTTGCTGTGTTATTTTTCTCCCTATTGCATTTTGGAAAGATTAAGCTCTGGGACAGCCGTTGTTAAGTAAAGGAAAATGACATTGGCATCCATTACTGAATAAATAATATCAAGGAAACTGTAAAAGTGCATTTTTTTTTGTTGTTGTTGTTTGTTTTTTTTGTTTTTTTTTTAATTCTTCAGTTTATGTAAGTGTATATAAGGTTTACCTTAAATACTTGAAGATAAACTGGCAGCATGTTAAACTGTTTGCATCCATTAAGGACTTTTTCCCAATTCTTTGCTAGGTTTAACTGGGCAGTGGAAAAAATTACCTTTCCCACCAATCCTTTTCACAGCCACTGTCAGATGACACTGTCCTCACAGTGTGGCTGGAGGTGCATCTGATCTACAAAGTCCAGAGCCTGCAGGCAAAAAGCACTGATGAGAGCAGCAAGCTTGTCATTAGTTTTGACTGCATGCACCTATTGAGGCTATTGAGGATGGGTAACTTCATTTTGGGTGGCATCTGCTTTTGCTAATGCCAGCAGTGTCCCTGACTGCTTTGCCTGTGAACTGTCTCCTGAAAGGCTTCGCTTTGAGGCTCATCTTAGGTCAAGCCTCAGTCAACACCAGTTGACATTAAAATGCTGTGCTATAATTTGCAGTGCTTTAAAGATGCTTCATTGTTATGTCTGTCCGTGCTGCACATGTGCTGACTCTGTTAGAGAACCAGAAGGGAAAACCTGGAGCCACTGATTGCATCCACTGCCAAAACTTAAGCCACTGGTATATGTGAGTCAGTGAGAGAGCTCTTGGTCTGGTTTGCCAGATGAAGTGATCTTGTCCCTCCTGAGAGATTTTGTTGGATGAAGGTGAAGGTATCAGAAGCTTCTTTTCCCTTGACAGGCTGCCAGGAAGGGAAGACAAGGAGAGAAGTGTGCCAGGGGATATGTTCAAATGACTCACCTCCGTTTGGTAATGCCTTCTCTCCCTTCAGCAGCAAATACAAGCCAAAGTAACCTCAGGGTACATTTATGCAGAAGATTGGGCTGCACAGCTTATTCCACCCTGGGCACTCTTGGCTGAACTCATTTCTAGGATTCAGCTTTCAGTTCTCATGCCAGCTACCACCATTGAAGGTAACAAAGAACCTTCATATTACTTTACTTTTTATGCTGAGACCTAACTAATTCAGATGTGGAGGTGTCAGTGAAAACAAGAGCAAATAAAGAAAATGGATGTGGGGAAGGAAGGCAAGTATTGAAGACAAAGGGCTTAGGTACCTCCCAGTTGGGGATCACTCATACAATGGGCCATTAAAATTTAGCTGACTCGAGTATATTGTTTTTAATTTGTATTCCCATAACATACTCTGTTAAGGAGGGTGTATGCAGCAAATGCATATTAATGATGCTACACATTTGCATATTATAGATCCATAATACCAAGGGTGTAGTAAAAATCTTTATTAAAAGTGGTGACTGTGCAGCAGTCAATTTTCTCTGTATCTCAACCATTTTAATGCTTTTTTTTGCACACACACACACACACTCACACACACCCTACAACTGACAGCTATACAACATTAAGGGACTAATGGCCTGCAAAATTCCATTTATAAAAGATGAAGAAATGTTAGATTTATATAGGGAATCATCAAATTATCTCTTCTTCTGGAAGATTTCCAGTTCTTTGTTCCTTTGTTCTAAAATTTTTAGACCAATAACCTGACAAATGCAATGTTGTTAAAATATATATTTAATCCACTTCAGATTTAGTTCCAGGAGAAGATTATCCTGAATTTAGTTTTCAGGATAGTTTGTATGGCTGAGATACACATTTCTGCAATTCAACATTTTAATGTGAAAAGTAGCCCATTTGGGCTAGCTGTGGATTCAGTTACAGTCTTTAACTGAGGAAAGCTTTAGTGGTTACTTCAGCATGTCTGAACAAATCCATCTTTTTGTGGATTACGCTTTGAGCAAAATATGGAAAGTTTACCTTTGATCACTACTGTTCATGGATGTTACTACTGATTCAAGAGAACTTAGAAATGTGGTAAAAAAGTGAGTGTCCTGTCTGGTTATACTACAATATGAGCAAAAGTCTCAGTCTTGGTGAGAGAAAGTTTTTTATGTGAGAAATGAAATTGTGGCCCAGATTCATAGAACCATAGAACAGCTTTGGTTGAAAGGGACCTTAAAGTTAATTTAGTTCCAAACCCCTGCCATGGGCTGGTTAGCATAGCTTCCCCTAGACCAGGTTTCTCAGAGCTTCACTCAAAACCTTTGAAGTTCTCTGTAGAGGCTAGACAACAGGGACAGGCAAATAATTTCACTCCCTTTTGAGTGGGTTTTTGTGCTCTGAGGAATCACTTGTAGCTGTTTCTTGCTAGAATAGAATCAGGGCAAAAATGGGGAAAAGTGGACTCCAAGCTCATGGTGCAAGAGGTGGATTTTGGGAGGTCTGGCTGACTGCAAGAGGTTTCTTTTCAGAGGGCCCCACACAGTTTCCCATCAGCCAGGTTTTGTATGGACATGTGATGAGAATTAAACAATATCTGGGACAATATTGGGCCTGGACATGAATTGTTTAACTCACTCCATCCCATCCTCTCTTCCCTAAAGAAGGTGCCACCTCTGATAGACCAGAAGGAGCAGGAGATGTGTGTTTCCATGATGCCAGTCGATCCTTGTCTCCCTGTAGCTCCCTGCCCTCCCCTCTTCCACAGAGCAGTAGGTACCTCACAGGTCCACTGCCTCTGGGCTTTGCTGCACAGAGAGCAAAAGCCCAGGCTGTCCTCCACTGCTGTTCACAGGTCTTGCCATTGACTACAGTGTGAGCTGGAGCATGTCCTAATTTATAGAAACTAAATGATCTTTACAGACCTAAAAACGCTAAAGTAATGTGCTGCTCAGTGCCTTATATCCTCAGTGATACTTTCTCTAAGAATGAGTAATCAGAAGCTTGACAAAACAATTTTTCATTCTTCAGATACTGTCTGACATTAGGAATAAGATTTATATTTTTGGCTTATGCACAAATCATCATCCCTTGCTTATTAAAGGATAACAGAAGTGGAACACTATAGGCTAAAAGCAGGTAAGGGTCTAAATTTTAAGTAAATATATCTTCCCTACTTTGCATTTCTTTTTTAATATCTACAGAGGTGTTGTTGTTAATCTTTCAGATTTAATTTTAACCTGAAAAGCAAAGAAAACAAAAACAAAACAAAAAATTATATTGTCCTTGGTGAGGAAGGATATATCCCCTCTGCCCTGTGTGCATGCAGCAGTTGTCCATGACTATCTATTCTGTGGGATACCTGCAGGTATATTCAATGTACTATGGAGATGTCAGAGCAGAATTGTGTCAGTGAATATGTACATCAGTCATATTATTATCCTTGCATAAGGATATCCTTATGCATATCCTTATCCTTGCATAAGGTTTTTGTGAGGGTTAAGTTTTAAATGCCAGGGCAGTGACCAAAAGGTCATCCCAGATATATGTGGATTTATACTTGTGTGATGTGAGGACTGAAATAGCAAAATCTACCTTTAAATTTTAAATTCAATTAAATTTTATTTTCACCCAAAAAATTTCTTCCATTGCTGTAATCCAGCTGATTTTTTTGAGTGAAACTAATTGAGGCAAAATAGACTTAAATGTTATAAGTGGCTAGAAAAGAAATGGGTAAAATGGGTATAGTTTTTCAGGGAAATTAAGAGGATGCAGTATGTTATTAGCCTTCCCGACAGTCCGGTTGAGGCACATACTTTACATTCTGACTTAGTTTTATTCAGTCCCATAGAGATTCTTCATGAACAAAATGTGGAAGCAAAAAGAGAAGAGTCAAGACCTCATTATTTTTTCCTTAGTCATTTGAAGGACCAGTTGCCCCATCCCAGTCCCTTTAGACCTAAAGGGAGTTTTACCAGTGACGTTAGCAGGAACAGGATCTGGCCCAGTAGCTGGATATTTTGGAATTGCTTCTGTCGCCCTTACTGCATTGTTGCCGAGAGTACAGAACATCCTTTCCTTCTGTTTTTCACTCCTTACTATTTCCCTAGAATACTTAGGCAGCGAGTGACTGTAAATGCTTAACCTTTGTCAATGGCAGACATTCAACAACAGAGTTTGGCTGCCTCCCTCTATTTCCTTGTGGACACCGATTTAAGAGTCCATCCAAAACATTTGTTCAGAAGGATATGACTAACATGAGAATCTGTCACTGTGTAAACACAGTGACCAAAAACTATTTGGCAGTGTTTTGGATCTGCTGGCTAATAACTGGGTATTTGCATTTGATTTAACAGCACCAGTTGTGATGATCTAATGCCGCTTAGGTTTTTTGTGGATAGCTCATCAGATTTTTTTTTCATTTTACAATGATTCAGCATAATAATATGAGAGATAAAGAACATATTAAAAAAAAGTACATATTTCAGTAAGTAATATAAAATTTCAGTTAGGACCACATTAGGAATGATGTGCTGAGCTCACACCAGAAGAGCAACGCCTGCATTTACTGGAAATATTGCAGAAAGAGTCAGTGAAGTCATTGAAAACAATTTGCCATTCCCTTCCTAAATAGGCTTGGACTGGAAAATGGTCCTCTGGGTTGTGACCAGATTTAGCCTTAACAGCCAGTTTCCCCTACAGAAATGGAGCAAATTCCCTTGAGAAACCAATCGGAAAAATATTGATGAGAATTTTTGAAAAGAGGAGTGGTACAAATATAACACAGTCAAAAATATATGAAAAGCTATAAACTAATTTCTGTTGTTGGGCAGTTTCAGAAGAGCTCATTCATCTATTAACGCTTGTATCACTGCAGCAGGTAAAATGTTACACTGATCCAACTGTGTCAAAAGTTATGTGAACAACACCTATATCAGTCCCTAACTGAAATTCACGTTATTATCAGAAGAACTATAAAGACTGTGAAGCCTTAATGATACAGATCCAAGTACAAATTGATAAGCTTGAAGGGCATATGATTTGTATTAACTTCTGTACCTTCTACTGACATTGTTTTTAGTGTTGTAAAAGAGAGTAGGAAAATATTGCGCAATAGATGGTATGAGCAAATTTGCTCTTGATTCTCCTACTACTAAAAATCTCCTACTCCTAAAGAGGTTATGAGCATGTTTGAGGACCAGATCTTTTTCTGCCCACAGCAGTACCTAATGTTTTTGTTGGCAAAAAGAAGAAAAATTCTCTTTTCCCCCCACACACGTGCCTCACCCCAACAGGTCTGAGGAGATATGGAAAGTCAAATAATGTGGTCTGAGAACCACAGGAATGACAGACTTTTCCATGAGCTCTCAAAATCTAATAATGGCAAAGATAATTCTGTGCCCAGAATCATCACCATGGATAGTCCTCCTGGTGTTCAGTATCTTCAGTTGTTCACATTTTTAATCCTTTCTTTTGCTCTTTGATAGCTGATGAAAAAATTTTCTGTGAAATATATTTTCAGCTTAGGTTGGATCTCACCCTGGCACTTTCACTTCTGTGCAGTACATTTCTTCTTCTAAATCTTTCATTTCACACTGACAAGCACTTTAGCAAGAAAGCTGTGAGATCCTATGATTGAATCATAGAAATTAGGAGTCATCAAATCCATCTCTGTGCCTTAGGGGAGGAGAAAACAAAGAGATGACAAAAGACCAGCAGATAGCAATACTATGCTATACGAATGTTTATCTTTACCAGCCAAGTAACTGCAGCTAGGAGCAATGTATGTTTTGTTTGTTTGTTATTTTGGGTTTTTTTTTTTTTCCTTTCTGACAATTCACTCTAAAAATTAAAATTTGCTATATAATTTTTTCTTCTATGATTTTTAAAAAATTATTTAACTTCAGTCTATAATCCTTGCTTCCTGCATGGATCACCAAGACACAGCTATAGCTTCTGGATTCAGTTGCCACTTAAAATATGTAGACCCTTCCATGTCCAAGAAATAAAGACAGGCCTCTGTGTTGGTGACTTCAATGTTTCTGAACTTTACAGGAGTGGAGTGGAGTTTGATATCTGTGGGGAAATTTGGTGGGGAGAAAGTGAGGAGAGGAATACAGCAGACTCATACTCTAGTGTGAAATATCCTTTTTCCTTGAAATCTCTCTCCCTGTCTTTCCTTGGTGGAGTTGGTCAAATCATTTAATGACAATGAGTCTTCTTTGCCAATGCTACCTTTTCATAATTTCTCCACTCACTGTGATGGCAATAAAAGACTGCTTCAGAAAGAAAAAACATTCTCAAGATCTTGCCCTGCAGTGCTCTGGAGATGTGATTAACCTTCCATAGATACAAACAGCTCCAAACTCATTCAAAGCAAGGGCCTGAGACTAGCTGGTAGATTTTGGATGTTTTCCAAGCAAAAAAGAAACAGGAACATCTGTATATCCTTCATGCACACTGCAGTGGCAGTGGGCTGTCATTCCCAGAGGCTGGACACACCTCTCATCCCATCTCCAATAGCACTTCCCAAAGAGTGACTTTATCTCTCCCACCTCATTCCTCTTCCCGGCCTGAGCAGTGAATGTTCTTCATCTGGAGGCTCTGCCACTCCTTGGCATTGCAGACAAACAGGCACAGCGCTTCCACCATGGGGTTAACCTGGTTAGAGCAAGCTGGGGACTGCCTGTGTGAGCTTCTCCACCAGTAAATCAGATGGGTGGTAAAGATTTCCAGTTTGGATGCAGTGATGAACAGCTGTAGGGAGTCTCAGCTGGAGCAGCTGGAGCTGAGAGGATGTGTGACTACGTCCTGAGACAGCCAGTCTCAGACAGCTACGTAACAGGAGCAACTGAGCTGTGCTTATAACATTTCCAGGCACTTAAACAAAAGTATTACCCTAAAACCTGCCTCAGTCACCATTAAAATACCAGAGCATCTTGCCATCTGTTCCCCAATTAGAAAACAAACATGCCTAATTAACATCACTTTATTTTCTGGTCTCAGATACCCACAAAAAGAGTAAAAGAAGTCTTAGAAGCTGATTGTAGAGAGGAGCTCTAAATACACTGTTGCAAAAAGAAAATGACTCCCTTAAAAAAATATATAAAGCTTAAAATTTCACAAGACCTAGTCACAATGCCAAGAAGAACAGCTCTAGTAAATCCTAACAGGCAAAAATCCAGATGAGTCTTTTTCGGAAGAATCCAAGAAACAAAATAACCAAGGACGCCATGAATGCAAAAACTACACCTGTAGAGAGTGAAGGATCCTTATTATACTCTGTTACCAATTTATCTCAAGTTTTGGATGATAGTATCTTGAACAAGGGCAGAATCTGATAAACGTTCACCTCATTTAATTTATTAATATTTGTGGGAGATTTTTTTATATTGCAGGCCATGTGTATGATTTTGAAAAAAAGCAATAGGTTGCTATGCTTCCAGTTCTATATTGAAGTCTTTCTGAAGTCTGAAACATTTCTTGATCTCCCTCGACTGCTACAGACAGAGGCTGTAAGCCAGCTGGTAACATCAGTCTGATGCATCCATCAGAGAGGCTTGCTTTCCAGCTGCCAATAGTTTATCTTATCTTTAATGAACTGGTGTTTAATACTTTGCATTGTATGTCTGTTTCAAATGTTTGTTTGTTTTTTCCTAAGCAGAAGTTAGTTTCATGAATGAAGTTGGAGAAAAAAACAAGCAAATTAAAAGTGGTTTGTTTTGGTTTTTTGAAGTTAAAGATAAAAAAAAGAAAAAAGGTAGAGAAGCTGTTTCTTGAAATTTCTAATACCTCATGGTTCAGAGTAAGTTTTGACTTTTAGAAACAATGTTTGTTTTGTGGCCAAGCTTTGGCAGTGCCCACAAGAGCAGCCCACACTTTCATTCAATGCATTTGTTTATGTGTCAGTCTGCTATGAAGCAAATCTGAAAAAAATCCTCTGAAAAAGCTTCTGGTTCTCCTTCAGAGCTCTTCATAGAAAGGATGACAATCAGCTATCACTATCAGTTTCTGCTTTAAGCCTAATGGCAGAGGCAGATCTCAAGTTTCCAACCCCCCCCCGTGATTTGTGTGGGTGTCAGCATTTCTCTGTGCAAGAGAATGTCTACAAAGTCCATCCTTTCTCTTCATTTGATAATCTAAAAACTTGGAAAATTACATTCTTAGGAAATACGCAAAGGAAATACAGATGCAATTTCAAGGTATGTAATAAAAATTGAGATTTAAGGCTGTCTTAGTGATCTTAATTCAACCCTATTATGCATATTGATACAATAATTTTAAAAGTCTTCACACCTCATTTTTTGTCTTGCCAAAGATTGTGTCATATTCATTATATAAAATGTGTATGCTCAGGACTATACAGCAGAAGAAGGATCCCTAGAAGAGATAGAGGCCAAAGGACTGGGATGTGGAATAAGGAGGAGACATGGAAAATATTAGCCACCTGATAGGTGTAGATGTTTCAAGAAATGGAAAGATATAAATAGAAGGAAAATAGGCATTGTGTGCTAAAGACACATACCACTGTGCACAGAC
Organism: Poecile atricapillus; assembly: GCF_030490865.1. NCBI lineage: Eukaryota > Metazoa > Chordata > Aves > Passeriformes > Paridae > Poecile > Poecile atricapillus. The sequence goes on from NC_081250.1 coordinate 144,068,233, forward strand.
ACATCTCTTTTCTCTTCTTCTTGATTCTCTCTACATGGGAGGTGATTATACAGCAAATGTAATTGCTGTTTCCTGGTGACTCAGGCATTGGCTCTCCCACACCACATTTGCAGACACAAGCCCTTCAATTCAGCATTCACTTTCTGTTTCAGAAGGCACTTCAAATGAAGATTTACATTCAGAATCATGATGAAATAAATTGGGAGAGTTTTCTTGAGCATTATTTGTATAAAATATTGCCACAGGGACAGAAAAATTACCTTGATCATGAAATAATGTCTGGGCTGGATTATATCACACAGTTCTCTCCCTTTGGCAATGTTTTACTGATGCTCTCTTGAAAACCAGTCAGAATTTACATCCTCTATATGAATTCATATACACATATTATATTCAATTGTCTGTAATACAAAATTTATTTTTAAACCTTTAAAATTATGGATATAATTTTGCATCTGCATTTAGCTGGTATAATTTAAGTCCCTGGAACAGGTAGCAAGACTGCACCCTAAATTCTTGAGATATAAGATACATTCGGCAAAAAAATACCTCGTTGATGTCATAGCATGTATTTCGTATATTATGGAAAACAGAACTTACTCTCCTGTATTGTTTGATACCAAAGAGAAAGAAAAATATAATTCTTGGTAATAAAATTTCAGTGATGCTACATCCTCTATGTCCCAGCCCTACAATGTCAAAAAATTGGTACCTTTTGCCTCCTAGGGTTCCTACTAAAAATTAAATCTCTTCATGATTTAAAGCAGGAACTTCCAAGAACCACATTGTGCTTTGTGTTCCCCTAATGGAAAGGAGATATAAGGAGCAAAAGAAACTTAATTGAAGCACTCTGCTTTCTTGATTGTTCTTGGGCACCGGAGTAGTCCTTTGTGTGTGTGGATAACCAGGCAGAACATTCCTGAGGCTGCTGTAATTTATGCAAGGTATTGGACTGACATCTGGCTGTCTCCAGACTCTAGGGGAAGATATAAGTGGCTTAAAGCCAGTTTTGCCTGTTCTAGTGATGAGAGCAGCTCAGAAAAAATCAGAAAATCTGGCACTTAAGTATACAAATTATAATAATAATATTTCGGGGCAGAGGAATAAATAGACGACAGGCTGAGCAAATGTGGCCCAGTAGTGATGCAAAAACAAAGCCCCATCTGCTGGAGACTTTGCAAGACTTTAAGATTTGGACTTTGGGGTTCATAGATTTTTAATAAAATACACAGATCATCAAGGCAAGATTAGGGACTGATAACTCAACTATGACTTGTATTATGATTTCTTTTTAAAGCCTGGCACTTCCAAATACTAACAGTAAGGTTTCTGTTTTATTTTTACAAATCTGCTTTACTGTTTAGATTATAAAACAGGGATGAAAAGGGACTGGTAGGATAGTCCTGTACTCCTACCTCCATCTTTCCATGTGCTGACATTTCAGGATAAACTGTCTTTCCAGAAAACTGGAACAAGAAACGTTGCAGTTAGAATATGCTGATTTTTGATGTTCACTAAATGCACAGAAGGTATGTTGTATGGAATTCCTTCCATCTCAAAACCTCTCTTTTTTAGCCATTGACACATGCCAGTAACATAATTTACACATATTTGTGGTTTTGCTCTGTGAAGGAAGTATTAAGCTTTGAGACACTGTAATAAATTTGTTTGGTTTTGATAGAGATTGGCTGCCTGAATGCTACCATTTTTATCAGCTATAAATTGCTCCACAAGCTGTGGGACGAATGACCTTTCATAGTCAATTTTGACTTAAACCACATAAATCATTTGCAATGACTCCTTCAGTTCTGTCTCCTGTGTAAGTTTGTCTGCAAACGCGTTTTCTAATGAATTGCATCATTCTCACTCTGAAGAATGTTCACAAATAATGCCCTGCAAATGCTTGAAATTGAAGGCAGACTGGTACCAACTTACCCGTCTGGGGTTTTTTCTGGTCACTATAGGATGGCCAGATGGAGCAGCACAAAGTAAATCTATGCTTGAAATGCAATATTAATGTTCCTGTCAGAGCTTTTTGGACCAGCCCATGGATCCTGGTTTTCCTGTACTAACAAACCATTCATGAATAGAGACAACACAGTCACAACACTTGGTGATTTCAGCTTGGGGCTCATCGACCCTTTCTGGGGACAGAGGGAACCACACTGGGCTTCTGCCCTGTGGAAAACTATAAAATCACTGAGAAAGCAACGTGAACCCCGTTTTCCTGAAAAGGACCCAAACTGCACAATGATTGAGTGGTCAAGACTACAACAAGGTCATGATAAGGGCTGGACTGAATCCTAAATTTTAATCCAGTATTGGAAAACCGTGCTCTCCTTTAACTTAAACAAAGGTTATTGGAAATATCCTTTCAATTAATACTGGTGAGACTGGGCCACTTTTGTTGCCATTCAGTTTTATGTTTCCTAATCTTTCTATTTTCTCCTTTCTGTAGTGTCTGTCATAGACTTTTCCTATCCTGGGGTGAAAATAATTGAGCAGTTAGCAGAAGTATCAATATCAGAGTTAACCTCTTTTCTGTGGTAAAATGGCATTGTGCTAATCTCCCTAAAAGAGAGTCACCTCCCTCAGAGTATCTGAGGATGGTGTTTAGTTAGAAATATTCTCAGTGACACTCTGAGGACCTCTGAGGCGAAACAGAGAAATGTTTTCAGATAGAAAAAATAGGGAATCTCTCTGATTTAATTGTCTCAATTCTTTCTGAAACTGAATGGAAACCAAAACTATTCCCTGAAATAAAATTCTGAAAAAATCCCATGTTCTAACCCAGACATTGCTAGGTTCCAGGTGCCAACCTGAGAAATAACATCAGTAGGTGGTACCTGCCCTACTGACAGCCAACCCCAGAGAGCAGTTTTCCTCACCGTGGAAGAGGCACAGATAAATCTCTTAAGGCAGATAAAGTAGATAAAATACTTGAATCCAATTTTCCACCTCTCTGCTGTGCTACTGGTAGGTTTAATTTCAATCTCCTGACTCTTGGATCAGTACAGGTCTCTTTTCTGTCTGTGGTGAAAGACTCTCCCTGATAGACTTGTCCTGGAACTGTACTGTCCTCACAATTTGTGAAGATGGTAAAGCCTGATTTTGACAATTCTGCTCTGCCCTTCTACACCTTTGAGTGGCATAGATAGTTACTGATCCTGGCCTGCTTCCACAGAGCTGACACTGCTGGGTCTGGCATTGCGCTTTTTGAATGACATTAGAAAAGGAGCCCCTTGCATCTGCTCTGCTGAGAGGTGTAAAAATATCATCACCATCATTCTTAGAACAAATACTTTTGTTTTTCCCTGAGCCTGCTTGGATAACCTTGTACTGAGTAGTTTACTACAGCTTTTCATGTGGATGTCACTCTCACAAAAACAACGGTCGAATAGGAAAACGATTATTTATGCACCTATTTACATCAATCTCGCCCCGTGAGAAGACAGGACTTTTCCTGCCCAGTATCTCAGTAAGTGCTTAGAAGACTGGCATTATGCCTGCCATTGTTGAAGGGTTAACCTGACTATGAGATTCATCCTTCATGTCACACAGCACTGCTAAATATATCTGTTATTTGAGCTCATTAGATTTGCCAAATGTCTAGATGTTTCCCTGACTCCTAGCTCTACAACATGCCTTTGTCCAGATGACTCATTGATTCATGAAGTCTTTTCAGCTACTTCAGTGTTTTTCATTATTTACTGACCATCAGGCTTTTCTCTTTTTTAAATTTTTCTCCCTTCCTCCCCCTGCATCATTGTCTTAGAGAAAAAATCCAGTTTTACCCTAAACCAAAATTACAAAGAGACAAATAAAATAACATGACAGTGGCTGGTTGCAGAGTTTTTAAGAAGCAGGGTGCTTTACAGACCCACACAATGGCAGTGTCATAAAGAAAAGCCAAGTGGGTTCCTTTGTGGGTGGTGGGGTGACTTTTCTTCAGAATAAGAAAAACAGCTGTGAGGTTTTCCAAAGTCATTGTCAGAACTATGTTTTCACAAAGAGGAAAGAGAGAGGAAAAGAGACTAACAGAGAAAACATGCAAAGATACCACATAAAGAACAGGTGTTTCATGACTGATCAGAACAGAGTAACCCAGTAGAAAAAGAACTGTGACAAGGCATAACATCAGCATAGGAAGTGTTCAGTATTTTTCCAATCACAACCATTGTTCTGCTTAACTGATGCTGGCAAACAACCCTGCTGCAACCTTTTAGGTACAGAGGATCAATGAACAATTAATGGTGCCACTGGATACACTGTGATGCACAAAGTAACTTTTATTATATTCGCAGAATGCTGTAACTCTTGCTTCCCTTTGTGCTGGAATCAGGTGTTCTCTATTCTGCTTGTCTCTATAGAGTAAAAACTTGGATCAAATCTGGATGTCAGCATTTGAGGTCATTGTGAACTGAAAGAGCTAAGGACACACCCAGTGTTAAAAGAAACATATTGATTTGGTCTCTGAATATTTTTTTGTTCAGCATGATGCACATGCTAAGCAAATCAGGAATGACTAATGGGGTTAAATGTGATCATCACCATATCAAATATCGGCTCAGAGTTGCCCTTTCTGCACTAATCAGATTTCACAGTATTAGGAGTAGAATTTATTTTAATTTTGTCTTTATCCCTTGAGATACATACCTGAGTTAGACATGACAGTTGGAGCCATGAGGTTGAATCCTGTGTCTCATAATCAAAATTTGGTGCTTTAGCCACAGTCTAAGACTAATATGAGGTAGCTGCAAGTACCAGCCACCTAATGTCTACGAATCTATCTTTATATCCAGAGAAATGAGAAGCTAAATACTAGCTAATTTCTTGTTGACAAGACTGATCAGTTAGAAAGTAACTAGATGCACAGAGCAATGTACAGCCAAGAGAGAAACGGGCCTGAGCTATAAACCACAACTCTGCATTTTGGGCTGACCCAGGAACAGAGCAAAAAATTTAAGCAGACAATCATGCCACAGTAATTACCATTTTCCAGGCATGTGCTATTAGCAGCTCACAGTCAGCAACAGCCCAGTGTCTCCCTGCTGGTCTGTACTTAACAGAGGTTTCCCCCACTGCCATCCAGCTGGCACATAAGAGGAGAACAGGATAAGGAAATAGGGGTCAGCTTAGGAGGCAAGGGTCTGTGAAAGTACAAGCCAGATCTCCCAAGATGCAGGCCATGGTGTGTACTAGGCACACATTTTCATCCCTGCCTCCTCTGATCCCAACTGCTGGTGCAGTTGTTCCTTAATGCTGAAAACTAGGATGCAAAAGGACAGCTCAAATTCACTGCTGTCTTGACCATGCAATTTTGAGCACACCTCAGCCCTAAGAGCACTCTCCTCCCTGGCAAAGAGAGGAGAATACTCTGCTGCTGCAAGTTTGGGAGGGCAATAGTTAATCCTATGGTCACAACTTCTCTAAAATCAGTTGACTTCTGCTATGTCTGAAATGCTATTTTAGTGCTTTAAACTTGAGGCGAACTTCCAGCAGAGACACTCCTATATCCCAGAAGGCTGATGTAAGTGCATATATGTTTAAAGCCTGGAGAAATGGCATTTAGTTCACTGTGCCCTGGATCTATTGCATAAAGGATTAGGGATTTTATCCTCAAAACTGCTACTGCTCTTCACCCATAAGCAAACTTTTTTGACATTGGTGAGTTTATCTTGGTCTAACAAATGTATTACTTGCTGGAGAAATGACTGATCTGTACAATATTTAGCACAGGCTATGGATGCATGGAGTACTACTCAGTCTTCACTCAGCCCATTCTCAGGATCTCATCCAATTAAAAAAGTAACCAGAGTATCTTCAAAAACTCCTAGGTGACCCTGAGACCTAAAGTAAATGAACTCTCAACAGCCATCTAGGTTCATGGCTGCCTCAGACTTCCACTGCAACATAAATTCTTAAATATTTTAATTACAACTGAGAAACAGAATCCTAAATCACTTAGTTTCTTCTGAAAAATTTATCTGGGAGTTTAAACATCAGAGTTTAATCTAAATTGTCAGCCTGTACATCCATCCTTAAGTGGGCAGTGTTTCACACTTAAACTACTTTTTTCCATAAAAACCAAAAGAACTGACTGATCGATTCAAAAAGGGGAAAAAAAACCAGCTGCATCTCTTCTGGGTGATGAATAAAAACCTGCCACCAGGGATCCCTAAGGATTCCCAAATCTGCTGGCAAGATAGAGAAGGATGGAATAGTTGGTGTCACCCAGTCTCTTGGATCCAGCTGCCTTGTGGCAAGATTGGTTTAAAACTGCTATTGGAAAATTTTTCTCTGTGATCAATATCTCTTTGCTGCTTAAAGCTTAGCTTGATAATACTCAAGGAACTTCTTGTTGTGCATGGGGGAATTCTGTGTTGTGCCTTTATGAGAATGACACAGCACTTGCGTGAATGAAGTTTCTCCCCAGTGTCAGAATCATCAGTCTCTGGGAAAAAGCAGCATGGGGCTGCCAGCTCTCCTGAAAAATATTTTATCACTGGCCCAACTTGATAGTAGAAACAAAAGTCCTTTACTCCTTTTAATCTTGATTACAGTGTAACATGTATTTTATATCTCTCCCTCTCTGTAGGAATTCTTTAACATAAATCAGCATAAGACTGCTGAAGATAAAGGGATGCAGCTTCCCACTGCAACATATAATCTCACAGAATAACACACTTGTGTTTTTAGAGGTAGAATTTGTATCTATGAGCTTGGAAATGAGGTACCTTCTGACAGCTGGGATATAGGAGAAACTTCTGAATTTCTCATTCATTGCGTGTCTGTGCTCTAATTCTGGGTTGTAATTAACCAAAAGCATTTATGTCATATTTAGAAGGGTTTATGCATCTGTTTCTCTGATGTACACCAAAGACGGTTCTTTACGAGATACTCTGGTTTAAAATGTAAATAAAGAAATAGTGGAGCCAAAGAAGGATGACGTGCAATTTATATTCCTAAAGAATCTATGGTGTTTGACATATGGGTAATAAGAGATATTTTCTTACCCTGAAGAGCCATAGGGCCTAACTGGAAAGGAAAACATAAATTTCTACATGATGAAGAGACATGCAGAAAATGTGACTCTTTCCAGTGTCACCATCAAAAAGTCTGGGACAGAGATAGGCACAGCACTGACCTCAAGGAGAGTCTTTTGCCTTGTGAATTTCTTTTGTGTGTCATTTCTCTCTAGCCAGTTTTCAGGAGATGAATTTTGACTCTTTCATCTCCTTCTTCATCGTCCGTTTCTGGCAAAACTCTGTCTTGCTGCCTCTTTCCTTACCAAGAGCACAAGGATGGCCACGCTGGGACAAGGCTGAGGCCCATTCACAGGGAATGCTGGTGGAGGGGTGGCTCTTTAATTGTATCAGATGTACTATGCTCTTTCATAAAATGTGATGGATTTCAGTGAGGAATAGCTGTTTTGTGCATAGAACACTAACCCTAATCTGCAGAGGTTTTTTTGGGAACTAGATGGAAGAAGGGTACTGCCTAGGTGTTCTAACAGACATAAATGTAAGGCTGGCAAAAATGGTGAGGGAAGTAAGGAAAGAAGAGGAAAAAAACTTGCATTTTTGAAAGAAGCTATTTTGGGAACTGTTTTGGCACATTTCCCAGTTTCTTTTCCTGGGTCCATGGCAGTCTGTTTAATTAGTTTTTCTCTGTACAACTTCTGAAACACTGCAATTGTGATTTGTGCCTGGTAGGTCATTAATTTTCTTCCTGCCCATTTTAATGCACAGCCTCCTCAGAGCTGGCAAAAACAAGCTCTGCCACATGATTCATATTGATTGATGGCTGTCTTTCATCTGATGTAACAGGTGAGAATAAAAAGGACATGGACACAGGAAATGCTATAGGAATTTCTGAGTGAAAGACAATTAAAATTATAGTGAAAAGATTATCCTTCAGTATTGCATTAACCAACAGCAAGGCCTTATTATAGCAGATGTTCTACACTACCATATTTTGTCTCAAAAAAGAGCTTAGCTTCCACCATCATCAGAATTTGGATGCCGTTTCCCACTAAAATCAATTTTCAAAAATCACATCAGTAGGTGTGTTGGGTACTAATGACTTTGGGAATTTGGGTAATACAGTCTAAAAGATCAAGGCAGGAAAAGGGACAGGCAGACCTGAGAAGTAGACTGGTTTGTTCCTCATAGAGGTAACTTGTGGGCTAGAGCAAACAGCTTTTCAAGTCCTACTACAGAATTATGTATTTTTTAAATTTTCCTTTGGATAGAAGGAAATAGCCTTATCTTTACTGGACTCTCAGGCCATCGCTGTGGTGAGTAAAATTACGTCCCTAAGGTTCCCAGCTGATCTGCCTGGCTGGACTTGGCACCAAGACCTGAGGTTCATGCACTGCATGTGACACACCAGCATCATAAGAGGGTACCTCACAAGTTCATGAGACACGTCTTTCTTTCTAAATGTCATCAATGGTGAAGCTTAAACTCAGAGTCAAGGTATAAGTTACCATTTCCTACCTATGCAAGTTCATCTCTTTTCCCAGTTCATCCTTCCTTGGGTCTGTGCAGCTGGGGACTTGTCAATACCAAGGGTTCTACTGCAGGCTGTTATTGCAAATACAATGTCTGCTGATTCTCAGGTTACCCTGATTTTCCCTTCTTTCAGCTCATTCCTGTGAGATCTTGCCTATCTAGGATCATTTACTGCAGGCAGCTATGAGCCATCCAAGTCCTGCTAATGGCAGGCAAGATGTTGCATTCCTTGGTCATATAAAACCAATGAAAAATGTAAAATAATTAAATTTATCCCTAAACACCAACATATTTATCCTTCTAGCTGAGGCCTGCTTTATCAGAACAGCATGGAAACAAATTCTCATTATGCTGATGGAAGGCAGATTCTGTTTCCCATGTAAGCCATGTGGAGCAGCCCCTTGCTTTTGATGCCATATGTTTTCATGATCACAGTGATTTGCTTTGGTTTGCTTTCATTTACCTCCTAGAAATACGAGAGTCAGGGGAAATGGTAGGTGCTGTATTTGCTTCTGCTTTGTTGATAGCTCTGGATATTATTCAAATCCATGTATTTATTCCCAGAGGAGAAATATCATTAAGGTATTGCTAATGCTGACAATATATCACTCCTTAGGTGATTTATTTAATTATTTATTATATTATTATATAAGAAGCCAGTCCTTTGGAATATTATATGCTTGGGAAACTCTCAGTTGCATGTTTGAAGTCAAATTTGTCAGTAGGTTAATATAGTTGTGCACTTCTTAGCCCCAAAACAGAGACTTTTGTAGCTTTCCCGTAGAGTTGTCTGCCGAGGACATGGATCACACCAGGATATTCAGTCTTATTGGGGTGGTGAAAAAGGAGAAAATCTGACTGTTTGCAGGGACTCAAGAATAAAACTTAGCTGGATGGACTATATTTTCTTCCAGGTATAAACTGATATATATCAGTTCCACAAACAGAACTCTTTGTGACTTATCTGAAAGAAAATTATAATTATATACCAATGGGACATGTTTATTTAATAACCTAAGTCTAGGCAACAAAAATGTCTCAAGCCCATCTCAGCTCATTACTTTAGTGTCTGAGCAATGGGCATTTTGATACCTTTATGGCACCTTTGGAGAAAGGAAAGGATTCATTGCTCTTTTTATAGATGAAAAACAGGCAGAAAAAGCAACTGGGATCATGTTCATGGTCATCAGCAGGAAAAGGTTCAGCCAAATCCTAGCTCCATAGCAAGGGTGCTGTCTTACCCGTCTGAGTAGCTGACCTTTGAAATACCCCTCAGATTAGGAGTTGCCTGTGCTCAGCTGCAAGTTTCTGCCCTCAGTTTCAAGCCAATGTGCAGAACTAAAATTTCCTTGTATCCAGGTTTTTATCTGAGTTTGCCCATTCCCTGTCCAAACCCTGTCAGTTTCAAGAGAAACTCTCCACCTAAACTATTCTCTCCTTGACTTTAAGTGAACACTTTGCCTTCCAGACATTGATCTTTGATCGGTGTTTCCTTGCCAGCCCTTCAAAACCATTGCTGTCACTGTGGCATCTTATTTCCATATTGTGTCTGAGAGCGACAGCAATTATTTCCCACTGGAGCTGACTTCAATGTCACTACACTGATTAATCAGCAAAGGTTACTATAAGGGAAAGTATCGGTCTTCCTTTTCCATTGGAGCAGGAAAATGCCAGATCTTAGCAGCACAGCGCCTTGGGGATGGCTGCATTAGTTTTCCAATGAAAGGCTCTGTGCAAGTCAAACCTCCCATCCCCCAGGCCTCCTTCCCGCTCCTCTCTTCCTAAAACACACACTGAGGTTTAGTATAAAGTTAATTCTATAACCCAGGGTGCTTTTTTTTTTTTTTTTAATGCTACTGACCTTCCATTTCCTTGTCAGTCGACACCAAGCAATTCCCCAGATGGAGAGAAAGATTTCCACTTTGAATATCCCTGAAACACATTTAGAGCCAAAGGCTTTATCATGGGAATAAAAGCACTGAGGTTCTCACAGCTGGGAAGATTTATACAGCTGAGCCTTACCAGCTTAAATGCCTACAGACAGAAACAGCTGAGCTGTGTATTATTTCTTTTCCTCCAACTTGCAAGGGAGATGAAAAGCACAGAGGCAGCCGGCAGATAGCTGTGACTGACAAGGGAGGGGCAAAGCTGTCTGCCCATAGCTGCTGCAGTGGCATTTTTATCAAATAATTTCAGCTCCAGAGGTGAGGGGGCTGGGGCTGACACAGCTGCCCCAGCCAAGAGGAGCTGTCCTTTCAGTTAGAGCACTCCAGACCGTGCCAAGGAGTCTTAAGCATCAGTCAGGGAGGAAGGGAGCTGACGCCTGCCAATGAGCCCCAGGGGAAAGGTGCTCAGAGGAAGATGCACTGTGCTGAGTGCTCTGCACAGCAGAATTGCTGTTTGCAATCTGTGTAAAAACAGAAGGCAAGCTGTCTCTGCTCTTCTCACCATAGCAGCAGTATTTTGTTCTTCAAAAAGTGAGGGCAGACCTTTAGGGGTTTAGTCTGACTCCCATGAAACAGTCATTCAATGGCCATGCTTCCCCTGGAGAAAAACGGGAAGGGAGAGTCCCAGAGGCTCAGCTTGCTGTCCATCCACACATGCTTACCTGACTGAAATGACCTGCAGACTCCTCTGGCCAAAGGTGGGCAGGGCAGTCCTGAGCTCAGCAGCCACGACAGCATGAGCAGGTCTGTGCCCCTGAGCATCCATCCCCTGCCTCTAACATGATCCTGTTATCCTGCATCTGCACTGCCTCTGCTGTCAGCTGTCCTTCGTGCCACCTAAACCCTGGAGATGTGGGCTCCACATCTGTGGGTGCATGGCTCCATCACATCTCTCTCAGCCCTCAGCCATGACTCTAATTCAGCCACACCCAGCTGCCTTCCTGCCAGAGAGGGGGAAGAGGTGTAAGAACAGGCAGAGTTCAATCTGTATGGGATCCTGTGTCCCCCCCACAGGGAAAAGACCTTCTGAGTCCAAGTACCCATGCTGTGCTCCTCCTCGCTCCTGATTTTCCCACCTGGACCGCCTGTGGTCCAGCAGTGCATTATGTCTCTCCGAGTTCCCAGGCAGGCTTTGACATCCAGCATCCCTTCAAGAAAATCGTAACTGTGAGCCTGAGGCCATATTTTCCTTATTATAAAATAGAACCTAAATTACTTAGATTTTAGGAAAGCAAGTGAGCTGCTTTCCAAATGGTGGGAATGGTCCCTATATTGTAAATCATTGGAAGAGGAGAGCTACATTTTCTAAATGCTGCCAGTAAATCGGCATGGGAGGGGGGAAAAGAATTCTACAAACCTGGATATTGATTAGAAATGTCTTTTAGCAATAGAGAAGAAAATGGAATATCCTATAATTAAGGGGTCTGTAAAACAATTTAAAGGATTGTATTGTCAGTAATAATGTATCTAGTGAGTGAAGTGCTCAGAAATAATCAGTGTCTGTGCTTGTCCAGCCTGAGGGACCTGATAGGGGGTCTAATTTACAATACCAGTGAAAAATCTACCCTTTGAACACCAGCTTCCTGTGAACACTCAAAAATCACTCATTCTGCAAAACTTATGTCATCATGCCTGCCTGTCAATATCCAATTGTTGTCTTATTCTTAAGTGTAATTTTTCTTGGATTATGGACTTCGAACAAATGTCTAACAGCTGTTAGTCATGTTACTTAACGCAAGAGCCACCCCTCAGGGTCAAAACAAAAGTCCATTTACCTTAATAACCCATTGCTCACAATGACTGTAAATAAGAAAAGAATGGGGTCATTGGGACTAGACACTAGATTTAAAGGCTTTTCATCAATTCATATCTTGTGAATTTATATGGAGCATGGAGATGCTTTATGGTTGCCTGTACCCTTCTGCTCTCTCTGCTTAAATTTTGACTGCCCTTGAGCACTGGAGGGATGTTTTATTGGGCATTGCACTCAGCATTTCCCAGATCTTTACCATGACTGAGTAAAACCAAAGTACAATCCTTGGCCATGTAGATATGATTTCTATCTATACTGTTTGGCATATGTACTGGGTCTGCCATTTTTTCCCTCTCATTCAGTCTTATGAGATTTTCCTATTACTTCCCAGTTGTTTCTAGGTTTCATTACATTACCTCATTTGCAGTCTTTGCCACATAGCTCTTCACCCTCTTTTTCTCCTGCTTTTTTATGTGTTTTAAGAGCATGGATTTCTGTGGATTTCCCTGAAGGGAGCTCCCTTCAGTTGTATAAATTTAACATTTATCCCTAAGTTTTCTTTTCCATCTTATAAGTTGATTCAAGTTCTGATGATGATTTGTTCCTTTGTCCTGTGCAAATTTACTTTTTTTCTGAGGCTGTACTGAAGGGCCTCATGAAAAGCTTTTCTAAAATAAACTTAATCATTTTAGCTGAAGAATCTTTTCCACCATAAGCTTGGTGGTTCTGTCCTACCCACATTTACTAATTCAACTCTTCTTGTTTCTACTGAGTTGACTGTGAATCATGACAAAATTTATCCCTGAATCCTTTTTAAAGGTGACTGTCACATTTCCCATCTTTCCTAACTTTGATAACAAAGCTTATTTATGCAAAATGAAACATACTGCAGCTCAGCAATTTCACAACTGAATTCCTGAAAACTCATGAATGAATGAATAAGTGAATGAATGCTGTCAATCCCAGGGTCTCATCTCTTCTATTTTATTCAATTGTCCTGAAAATTCTTCCAGCAAGGCTTCAATATCAGACTGTGCCTCAGCTTTACATTCAGAAAAATATCTCATATACGAGAGAACCTTTTCTGCACAGGGCAGCAGCACACTTATCTGCAATGGCCATAGCTTCAAGTGCTCACCCTGTGGGTTATTGTAGCATCCAGATGTACTAGAGGACAACATGGATTAGAGTTGGTAAAAAGCACAGAATAATCCTGATTAATTTTTTGTTGTTATGTGTTTGTGATGGCCTAGAGAAGAGTCTTGTTCCTTCCTTTTTCCCCTCAGTCATAGTATCTGAGGAATGTTTTCATCCACAAACTCTTCTCAGGGCCCTCAGGGCCCTCAGGCTCCAGTGACCTCCATATTCACTGCAAGGACAAGCCCTATCCTTGACCTTTCCTGCAGTCACCAGGAGGCAGATTTTACACCATGGAGGTACAGCCAGAGTGCAGATAACAGCTGGTTATCCAGCAACCCCAGTTCTGGAAATTGGCACACTCCAAATTGTGATAGCCAGGAAAATGGGAGCAACTGTCCTCTCCTTCTGCTGTTTTCACATGATCCTCACATGATGATTCACAGAATCAAGGTACATCTGAAGGGGACCATAGGAGAGACTGTCTGGGGATGGGGAAGAAGCACAGCCCTCTCTCAGTGCAGCAACCTGGGCAGGGGAAAGGGATGCGGGCAGAGCAGCCCTCACTTTAGGGCTTGGGAGTAGAAGGAGCCAACAGTGCAGTGAAAAGAGGGAGGGAAAGGAAAGGAAAGGGGATGCTACAGATTTATAATCCCTCCTTTGGGTGAAAAATTGGAAAACTCAACTCTGATGTATGTTACTCTGCGTTTTTTAATGTCTTGTGAGTGTCTAAAGCTCCCAGTGCAACACAGCCTCACTCTTGAAAGCACTTCCCTCTGTCTTCAGAAATTCCAGCCCCAGACAGACAAGGTCTATTCCCCTGAAGAATATCATCATGTAGGTTCCAGCTGTACTTTTGTACTCTGTTTTTGAGAGTTTTGCTGCCTTGCAAACTCCAGCTGCATATCCTTGGCTAGTCAAGCTTTGCTGACTTGCACCAGCCCAGTCTAGCCTCAAAAATGCTCTATGCTAATCCTGTGTGACCTCCAGTGGTCTCTTTGGCTTTGTGGATGCCTCTCCCTGCCTCTGCAGACACTAAATAAGGAGGCAGAAAAATGGCAAAATTAAAAGAAGGAGAAGTATGACTGAAAAGCCTATGCTTGTAAAAAAAATAAAATTCAGAAACTTGCTGTCTCAGCTATAGACTTCAAAGGGTAATGACACTTTTAGTGATCATAAAACATGTGATTACTATTAAGCATTTGGAAAGTTGTAAAGATGACTGAATTAAGTTCTGGAAGCACTGAAAATTATAAGGCATCTTAGTTAATATTCACAGGATTTGGGAAATGTAGTTTTGTTTATGAATAACGAACAATATCTATCATTATATGGTGTTCATAAATGACGCAGATGCAAAGGAAAAGCTTTGAGGTTCTGAGTCTTTGGCCCCTGAATAAAATTAACTTAAAAGATAATTAACAGCTTTTAGTTGAGAATTTGCTCAGAAAAAATACACAACTCTGGAACACTCTGGCTCTTTGTGTCTATAGGCACACTCTGCTGTTGTTTCTGCGTGATACCTCATCTGTGGATTATTTAAATTGTTGATATAATAGGGATCCTCACTTGGGCTTTCTGCCTGCCTCCTATTTCTCAAAGAGATAATCCTCTTCAGAGTTAAATGACATTTTATCTTACACTTCTCTTTAGGGAGGTGGGGATGGGTGGGTGGAGGAAGGAAGTCATGACTTCAGGTTACCGGTGATTCTGAGAGGGTTGGTCCTTCATTTTGTAGTTCTTTCAATACCTTTACAAACCTTCAGCAGTGTCAGAAGCCAAACTTTGGCTCCACTAGCAGAGTCCACTGCTGTATGGAGGACCAGCAGGGCGAGAATGGAGGTCAGCACTAGCGACTGCTAATTTGGAAGGGCACTGCAGAGCTGGGTGCACTGGCTCTGCTATAAGGGTACATCATGCACCATATCCTGCCCATTCTGACTATGGGCAGGCCTCATGGACATCCAGAGATCAGCTGAGATCTATTGCCTGTGATGTTGATGTGAGAACCTCAAGCATTGCTCCTTAACATCACGGAGCTAATGAGGATCAACCTGTGGTAATCTGGAGCTGAATGTTTCAGCAAGACTAAGATTACAGATAGAACAAGGAGTGGGAAAACATGCAGAAATGTTTTCTCAGACTGAGAATATAGGAAATAAGTGCTTGTGATTTTTTTTATGTGGAATTGTTGGCAGCTGCACATTTTGATTTTACTTAGTGCTGCAAAGGGATTCTGTCTGAATCCCTTATAGATCTGCAGATTAATGTTAAAGTATCTTGACTCCAGGACATAAGACAAAGAATGTCATTGTTTATTCTTTGATGTTCTAAAGCATCTTATTCTTCAGGAATCTCAACATGCTGTACACACATTAATTAAAGTCCATAGTACTCCTAA
Source organism: Poecile atricapillus (assembly GCF_030490865.1). Taxonomy (NCBI): domain Eukaryota; kingdom Metazoa; phylum Chordata; class Aves; order Passeriformes; family Paridae; genus Poecile; species Poecile atricapillus. Next base: position 144,083,986 of record NC_081250.1, read on the forward strand.
ATCAGTTGCTATTATTCCCAGTTGATTGATGGAGAAGCTGAGATGAAGAGAGATTATACAGTGCATTTTCTAATGTGGGAGTATGTGAAATTAGACCCATGAAATTCATGGTTCAGCAATTAAAGGGAAGCAATATGATATTTTTCACATATACTGAAAAACCTCTATGTTCCACTGAAACAACACTCAAAATTTGGTTTTTTGAGACCTTGGTGTCAAAATACTTAGAAAACTGCAAGGACTTTTTGAGGTGCAGGAAAGCTAGTCTGTGTGGCCATCTTCAGCAGGTCCCCCTATGGCATCAAGTTCAGCTCTAAATCCAAAAATGCCCATGATTCATAGTTATTTGGACATATTTTTTTTAGTTGAAGATATTTAAAAAGAAAAGAAAGACATAAAGCAATACAGGAAAAGCTGAAGCCATGAAGCCAGCAGGTACAATCAAGCAAATCATGAACCCAAACTAGCTATTACAAGAAGAATCAAAAATTGCACTGGTGAGCACGGTAAACTGAGTCACATATCTTCATATTTTATAGTAGAAGAAGAAATTAACAGGATAGATTTTTGTCTCACTCCATCTGTAATACCTAAGAAGTACTTTTAAAAACTTCAGTGAAGACTGATGACCTGTTTTTGTCTATTTATTTTTATACAGGGTAAATTTTCTTAAATGAGTAAGACACAATCTTCTCAAAAGCAGATTTAATCCTGTTCTCTGAAGATACAGGCTTTAGGAACTCCATCTTCCTCTCCATCAGATGTGTGCACAGATGCAGCTTCCTCCTTTTTCTCTGGTTCCCTTCTCAAGTGAGATACCTGGCTGATGGATCACAGTATAACTCAGACCATCTGAAATCATAGTGAAGTTTGAGATAAACTGTATTTGAGCTAATTGCTATTTTGTGCTTTCTCATTGGACTCCAGCATTCCTGTCTTGTAGCACCCCAGAATTCTGGGCCCTTCAGAACTCTCCTGGAGCCCTGTCTCAGTCTGGGGCTTTGCAAGGGAGTTGGATCAACACAGAATGGAGCTGCTCCATCTCTCAGCCCAAAATGTCACAGGTTTTGCCCAATTAGTTTGGGAGGATGCAGTGGCCCCATCTCCCAAAGCAAGCTGTATGCTACAGACCATGGAGCAGTGGATCTCTACATGCAACCAGAGCATTTTGATGGCTCAGAGGCAGCAGAATGGGACCTCTTACTGGCTGCTTTCTGATTGTAAAAACATAGCTCCCACTAGAAGTGGGAATACTTAGAATAAGCTGATAATTTAGAATAAGCTGGCACAGAGAAACACTCAGGATCTGAAAAGAAACCTGACTTGTATTTACAATTGCTATTGCAGTCAGCTGAACAAATAAAAAAAAAAATCTGTTTAAGCTTAATAAACAGGATGTAACTTGTTAAGCCTTAAAAAAATACATAAGCAAGCCAGTCTTTTGAATTCTATTTCTGTCTTAGCTACTGTCTTGCTTTGTGACCTTGGCAAGCAATTTCCCCCCCTTGTCTCTCTGTTCTGCCTCCCACCACTTTTCTTTCTTGCCTATTTATGTTTCCTTTTGCTTTCAGTATTCAAGTTTATTTGTTCTGTCAATTGAATCCATTCTATTATTCAGGGAAGAGTGTACTCTAAAGCATTTTGTCATCCAAAACATTTCCTAGAATATCAAAATTGAAAGTAATGGAAAGTAAATAAACATTCACAAGCCATTATTTCCACATGGAGCTAGAACCTTATTATACCTGGCTGCCTGACAAGTCTGTCAGTCAGTAACACTTATTTCTCCTCACAGTTGGCTGTGCCACAATGGTCCTCTGAGTTCATTTTTCCAAACCCTAAATGAATGTACATCCTCTGCAGTGCCTCGTACTCACATTAAAGTTTCACATTTAAAATGACCAGAAGGTCTTCAGATGGTCCCAGTCTGCATCCTGTGTGCAG